>NC_087169.1:6374616-6392116 GCF_035594125.1 Scylla paramamosain
CTGACTGAGTGTTTAACTTCGGATTATTATTATTTTTTTTTTTATGTGGAGGGCTTTTTAAATGGTTAGGCTTCGTCCATCGTTGCATCCATTGATTATTTCTGTGCTTTCTTCTAGGGTTTTCTTGTAATAGCGATGTTTCTTGTAATCGCTATTACAAGAAAACCCTAGAAGAAAGCACATAAATAATCGATGGATGCAACGATGGACGACGCCTAAGCATCTTAGAAGCCCTCCACATAAAATAAAATAATCTGAAGTTAAACAAAGAGAACCGGCAAAGAAATTTTTGGGGGGATATATTATGAATTAGTGGCAGTAAGCATCTGCCATACTAGTTATGATCAGTTCCCACGTGAGCCTGCCTGTTTTTCTCGCGCTCGATAATTTTGTGGAAATGGATTGTGTTACCGACTCTGCCTCAAAGTGTCCTGGTGACAGTCTCAGGGAACAGTCTCTTGACCATCTCAAGTCTGTCAGTGGTTGTGCACTTGTGTTCTGAGTTTCCTGTATTGACAAAATGTTACTAGAGCTTCCAGCTATGAATGTCTGGAACTAGAGGATCTTGCAATATTCTGCTAGATTGCGGATCTGTTGTCTCCTCGGAATCCATCAACCTTCATAGCTCTCTTCTTTTTTTTGTAGGCGCTGGTGTACTGCGCTCTGAAGAATATGTCAATGGTTTCTTTCTTCCTCGTAGCTCCTTTTTCCTTCCTGGTGCCAGTGCTCCATTATCTATTTATTTATTTTGTTAGTTTGGTTGCCTATATTTCTTTTGTTGAAGCCATTGTTTACTAGTAGTTGTGAAAAGCGTTCATAAAGGAATAGAACGCGTTGCTGAGTCCTGTCTGTTGCAAACGTGTTTACAAAGCATTCGCAGCAGACTCGCCAGAGTAGGCCGAATCGTAACGCGTTCGCCAGCTGACGGCGAATGCTTTGCACTGCTCAAAACATCTGCAGCGAAGTTACAGTGGAGTCGCCACGATTGGGAGTCGCAGCATGTTCGCAGTGAAGTTGCAGCACTATCGCAGCGATGTCACAACGGATTCACAGCGGTGTCGCAGCAAGTTCGCCGCGTTAGCAGAGCTGTCGCAGCAGATTTAATATATTAGCAACCTCTTCTGCATTCCCTTAACACCTTCGTGCTAGAGTCAGGTGACAGTGGATTGATACTTCACTGCAAACATAATTTTCTTAGGCGGGCTAGCTGAGACCTGACGTCCATCTCTCTCTCTCTCTCTCTCTCTCTCTCTCTCTCTCTCTCTCTCTCTCTCTCTCTCTCTCTCTCTACACACACACACACACACACACACACACACACACACACACACACACACACACACACCATGTATGACGCCCCACATGAAAAGACTCATGCGTCAGCGGACCTGGGCGTTCCACTCCTGCCCGGTCCTTTACAGAAAACTAAGAAACAGAGTGATCAGGGAGATTAAGGCTGCAAAGCCAAGTTATTACCCAGACAAGATACACGACCTCAACCTGACCAACAACAGACAGTGGTACGCTAAGATCAAAGCTTTGTGTGGCCTACAAAAGCACACTTCATCTCTTCCTTGAACCTCACACCTTCCTGCTAATCTCGTGGCTCAGGAGATGAACGATCACTTTGCTGCTATCTGTCAAACCTTTCCTCCCCTCCACACCACTCCGCTTCCTGCCTATCTTCCCGCTCCCTCCCCTCCCCCCATTGTCCAGGCGGTGGATGTTTTTAAGAGAATACTCAAATTCAAACCAAGATCCAACACACCCACTGACCTTCCTATGAAAATTTACAAGGAATTTGCTGTAGAGCTAGCAACACCGCTATGCTACATAATAAACGCCACACTCTCCAAACACTCTTGCCCCGTGGACTGGAAGACATCTTACGTCACCCCCATCCCAAAAACTTCCAGTCCACAGTCACTCAGTGATCTCAGGCCAGTCTCTATCACCCCCATCCCTAGCCTTATTTGTGAAGATTTTGTGTATGACTGGGCCTACACCAAAATTTGTAATACCGTGGATATCAGACTGTTCAAGGGGTCCTGTGAACTTATCATTAAACCCAGCTGTGACCTCAATGAACGTTTCCCTTTGTGTCTTACAACACAAGGTGACAGTCACAGCCTGCCTTCTAAAGACAACTCTCTTCTTCCACACAAAACTACAAGCACCTAATAACACACACACCCTTCACTCAAAAAATTAAAAATCATCATGGCAACTCCTACACCAGCCTCAGAGTCCCCATCTGGGGAGGGGACCATAAATGTCTCCAGGTAAGACTGCCTTTCTGTCGAGGAGCCTAAGTGTCTTGACACCCCCCTCAACTTTACGGTCTAAGATCTAATTTTCAATCTGTAGAACACCAACTCTCCTCTTCTAAACCTCATCTTCTTTTCCTCACTGAAACTCAGGTGTCTGAGGCAACTGATAGTAGCCCCTTTTCTGTTCCCTCCTACTTTCTCTAACCTCATTTTCGATCCAAACCATCTTTTTCGATCCACCATCTGGCTACGACTACAAAATCACTTTCATACTAAATTTATCTGTGCTGTATACATCTCACCCAACTCCTCTGACTATAAGAAATTCTTTGACTACTTAACTTCCAAAGTGGAGCACATTCTGACACTCTTCCCTTTTCCAGAGATCTCCATTCTTGGAAACTTCAATGTTCACCACCAGCTTTGGCTTTCCTCTCCCTTCACTGATCATCCTGGTGAACTAGTCTACAACTTTGCTATCCTCCATGACCTAGAGCAATTGGTCCAACACCCTACTCATATTCCAGACCGTCTTGGAGATACGCCAAACATCCTTGACCTTTTTCCTGACCTCTAATCCTTCTGCTTATGCTGTCATCCTTTCTTCTCCATTGGGCTCCTCCAATCACAATCTCATATCTTTATCTTGTCCTATCGCTCCAATACCTCCTCAGGATCCCCCTAAGCGAAGGTGCCTCTGGCGTTTTGTCTTTGCTAGTTGAGGGGACCTGAGGAGGTATTTTGCTGATTTTCCTTGGAATGACTACTGCTTCCGTGTCAGAGACCGGTCTTTGTGTGCTGAGCGCATAACAGAGGTGATAGTATCTGGCATGGAGGCGTACATTTCTCACTCTTTTTCTCTTCCTAAACCTTCTAAACCTTGGTTTAACACTGCTTGTTCTCGTGCTATACATGATAGAGATGTGGCCCACAAGAGGTACTTAAGCCTTCCATCACCAGAATCTCATGCACTTTATATTTCTGCCCGGAACCGTTTCAAGTCTGTTCTCCAACTAGCCAAAAACTCCTTTATTAACGGCATATGTCAAAACCTTTCAAGATCTAACTCCCCTCGTCATTTCTGGCATCTAGCCAAAAATATCTCCAATAACTTTGCTTCTTCTTCTTACCCTCCTCTATTTCAACCAGATGGCACCACTGTTATCACATCTATTTCTAAAGCTGAACTCTTCGCTTTACCTTTGCTAAAAACTCTACCTTAGACGATTCTAGGTTTATTCCTCCCTCTCTTCCACCCTCTGACTACTTCATTCCACGTGTTAAAATTGTTCGCAATGATGTTTTCCGTGCCCTCGCTGGCCTAAATCCTCTGAACCCTTATGGACCTGATGGGGTTCCTCCTAATGTTTTCCGAAACTGTGCCTCCGTGCTTGCACCTTGCCTTGTCAAACTCTTTTAGCTCTGTCTGTCAACATCTACCTTTCCTTCTTGCTGGAAGTTTGCCTACATTCAACCTGTTCCTAAAAAGGGTGACCGTTCTATTCCCTCAAACTACCGTCCTATTGCTTTAATTTCATGCCTATCTAATTTTTTTTAATATATCCTCAACGGGAAGATTCTTAAACATCTATCACTTCACAACCTTATGTCTGATCGCCAATATGGGTTCCACCAAGGCCGCACTACTGGTGATCTTCTGGCTTTCCTTACTGAGTCTTGGTCATCCTCTTTTAGAGATTTTGGTGAAACTTTTGCTGTTGCCTTGGACATATGAAAAGTGTCCTTTCTGACCGTTCTATTGCTGCTGTGGTAGACAGTCTCTGTTCTCCTCCTAAATCTATTAACAGTGGTGTTCCTCAGGGTTCTGTCCTGTCACCCACTCTCTTCTTATTATTCATTAATGATCTTCTAAACCAAACTTCTTGTCCTATCCACTCCTACGCTGATGATACCACCCTGCACTTTTCCACGTCTTTTCATAGACGTCCAACCCTTCAGGAGGTAAACATTTCACGTAGGGAAGCCACAGAACGCTTGACTTCTGATCTTTGTAAAATTTCTGATTGGGTCAGAACAAACTTGGTATTGTTTAATGCCTCAAAAACTCAATTCCTCCATCTATCAACTTGACACAACCTTCCAGACAACTATCCCCTCTTCTTCAATGACACTCAACTGTCCCCCTCTTCTACACTGAACATCCTCGGTCTGTCTTTTACTTATAATCTGAACTGGAAACTTCACATTTCATCTCTAGCTAAAACAGCTTCTATGAAGTTATTCGTTCTGAGACATCTCCGCCAGTTTTTCTCACCCCCCAGCTGCTAACTCTGTACAGGGACCTTTTCCGTCCATGTATGGAGTATGCTTCACATGTCTTGGGGGGGCGGTTCCACTCATGCTGCTCTTCTAAACAGGGTGGAATCAAAAGCTTTTCGTCTCATCAACTCCTCTTCTCTAACTGACTGTCTTCAGCCTCTCTCTCACCGCCGCAATGTTGCATATCTAGCTTTCTTCTACCTCTATTTTCATGCTAACTGCTCTTCTGATCTTGCTAAATGCATGCCTCCCCTCCTCCCGCGGCTTCGCTGCACAAGACTTTCTTCTTTCTCTCACCCCTATTTTGTCCACCTCTCTAACACATGAGTTACCCATTATTCTCGATCATTCATCCCTTTCTCTGGTAAACTCTGGACCTCTTTGCCTTTCCTATGACTTGAATTCCTTCAATAGGGAGGTTTCAAGACACTTATTCATGAATTTTTGACCACTGCTTTGACCCTTTTATGGGACTGGCATTTCAGTGGACATATTTTTTCTATTGGATTTTTGTTACCCTTGGCCGGTGTCCTTCCTATATAAAAAAACAAAATAGACATTTGGAAATTTGTAAATATGGAAATATTAAGGCCACCTCCACCTCCCATTACCTGAACAGCTTCCTTGAATTCATCCACAGCCACCTGGACAAGCGAAACATCTCTCTAGCTGTTGCTTTTGTGGACTTCAAAAAAGCCTTTGATCTTGTTGATCACAATGTTGTCATCAGCAAGGCAATAAGTCTGGTTCTCTCTCCTAACCTGGTAGCGTGGCTAGCCGACTTCCTCACAGGGAGGCGTCAGGCCGTTCGCTATCAGGGTTCTGTCTCTAATTTTCAACAGCTGACATGTGGGGTCCCCCAGGGGACCAAGATGGGTCCTCTAAGCTTTTTCCTCCTCATTAACGACGCTCTCACTGACACCCCCCATCGCTGGAAGTATGTGGACGACTGCACCGTGGGCGTCCCAGTTTCCACCAAGAACCCGGACTCCTCGCCACTGCAAGCAATTCTGGAGCGATTGCAGACGTGGACGGAGGAGAGCGGGATGACAATCAACCACAGCAAAACTGTGATGATGCATTTCTGTACATCCTCTGTACCAGTGCACCCAACAGCTCACAGTGGGTCCTCACCCCTTCCAGGTGGTCCGAAGTGCCAAGCTTCTCGGAGTCACGGTGGACGACCAGCTGACCTGGAAACAGCATGTCGCCAGCATCGTAAGATCAGCTACCTGCAGGCTGTACATGCTGCGCAGACTCAGGTCGCTGGGGACACCGACAGATGAGTTAAGTGGGGTGTACCTCACCTTCATCCTCCCCAAACTCATGTACGCCTCCCCAGTGTGGTCCTCCTCCCTCACACACACTCAACAGCTACAGCTAGAGAGTGTGCAGAAAAGGGCGTGCAGGGTCATCCTTGGCCCTGTCTACACCACCTATGAAGAAGCCCTGACCACCCTGAGTCTGTCCAGACTATCCACCAGTCACCGAGAGGCTCTGGAGAAGTTTGGAAGGGGACTACTGCATCATCCACGTCTCAGAAGCATGCTGCCGCCTGACGCGCCTCGCCCGGTCCGTGCCACCAGACACCACAACAAGACAACGCCCCTAAAGGCGCCGCGCACGGACCGGTACAGACTCAGTGCGATTCCCCCCATGGTGCGAGCCATCAATCAATAGTCCCTTCTAGATTAGACTTACCTTTAGGATTAATGTTAAATATTTCCCCACCCCTTCTGTACATTTTCAGTTTGTTAACTGCCTAAATAATAAATTGTGTATTATTATTATTATTATTATTATTATTATTATTATTATTATTATTATTATTATTATTATTATTTTTATTACAAGTGTATAATTTCTATTGTGATGATTATTATTGTTATTATTATTATTATTATTATTATTATTATTATTATTATTATTATTATTATTATTATTATTATTATTATTATCATCATTATTATTATTATTATAATTAATTTTATTATTATTATTATTATTATTATTATTATTATTATTATTATTATTATTATTATTATTATTATTATAATAATTATTATTATTATCGTTATTATTATTACTATTATTATTATATAATTAATTTAGTCATCATTCCCTTATATATATCTTACACTATAGAACAAAGAAAAAAAACTTAAGAACTACATATTTATGAAGTGCACGACATACTACTGCATTTTGGACCCAATTATATATCACAGAGCACCCTCAATCTCAATAGAACGGTCAGAATTGGAACTTGAGATGAAGTTACAGAGAGAAGGATAAAAGCTGTAGGAGAGTAGTTTGGAAATCAAAGTTTTGTGCCAGACTTTGTCAAAAGTTTTTGATATGTCTAAGGCAACAGCAAAAGTTTCACCAAAATCTTTAAAAGAAGATGACCAAGACTCAGTAAGGAAAGCCAGATCACAAGTAGAGCGGCCTTGACGGAACGCATACTGACGATCAGATAGAAGGTTGTGAAATGATAGGTGTTTAAGCATTTTCCTGTTGAGGATAGATTCAAAAACTTTAGATAGGCAGGAAATTAAAGCATTATGACGTTAGTTTGAGGGATTAGAACGGTAACACCTGAAACAGGCTGAATGTAGGCAAACTTCCAACATGAATGAAAGGAAGATGTTGACAGACAGAGTTGAAAGAGTTTGACTAGGCAAGGAGGCTCAGTTTCGGAGAACAATAGAAGAAACCTCATCAGGTCCATAAGCCTCCCGAGGGTTTAGGCCAGTGAGGACATGAACATAAGAACGTAAGAACATAAGAAATAAGGGAAGCTGCAAGAAGCGACCAGGCTTACACGTGGCAGTCCCTGTATGAAACACTCCTACCTATTTCCATCTGTTATCCCCATCCATAAACTTGTCTAATCTTCTCTTAAAGCTCTCTAGTGTCCTAGCACTAACTACATGATTACTGAGTCCGTTCCACTCATGTACCACTCTATTTGAGAACCAATTTTTTCCTATCTCCTTCCTAAACCTAAATTTTTCAAGCTTGAACCCGTTATTTCTTGTTCTACCCTGGTTGCTGATCCTAAGAATTTTGCTTACATCTCCCTTGTTATAACCCTTATACCACTTAAAGACTTCTATCAGGTCCCCTCTTAACCTACGTCTCTCTAGAGAATGTAAATTTAACCGCTTCAACCTCGCTTCGTAAGGAATACTCCTCATCCCCTGTATCCTTTTAGTCATTCTCCTCTGTACTGATTCTAATAGACCTATATCTTTCCTGTAATGTGGGGACCAGAACTGCACAGCGTAGTCTAGATGAGGTCTGACCAGCGCCAAGTATAACTTTAATATTACTTCCGGCCTTCTACTTTTAACACTCCTAAAAATGAATCCTAGTACCCTATTTGCCTTGTTTCTGGCTTCTATGCATTGTTTCCCTAGACGGAGTTCAGAGCTAACTATAACTCCTAAATCTTTCTCGTACCCTGTACCTACCAGAGTTTGGGTGTTTAATGTGTACCTATTGTGTGGGTTTCCTCTACCTACGCTAAGCACTTTGCATTTATTGATATTAAATTGCATTTGCCATCTATCTGTCCATTCATTCATTCTATCTAAGTCTGTCTGCAAGGCGATGGCATCCGCTTCTGACCTAATTAATCTACCTATCTTTGTGTCATCCGCAAATTTACTAACATCGCTACTAATTCCACTATCCAAGTCATTGATATACACATGAAATACACCATTGTGAAAAAAATTCAGTAGGTAGCATAAAGAAGTCAGAGGGTGGAGGAGAGGGAGGAACAAGCCCTGAATTTTCCAAGGTAGAGGTTTTAGCAAAGGTTTGAGCGAAGAATTCAGCTTTAGAGATAGATGTGATAGCAGGAAGGGAAGAAGCAAAATTATTGTAGACGTTTTTTGGCTAGATACCAGAAGTCACGAGAGGAATTAGATCTTGAAACGTTTTGACTCTTTTTAATAATGAAGGAGTTTTTGGCTAGCTGGAGAAGAGACTTGGCATGGTCGCGGGGAGAAATATAAAGCGATTGAGATTCTGGTGATGGAAGGCTCAAGTACCTTTTGTAAGCCACCTCTCTATCATGTATAGCACGATAACAGGCTGTGTTAAACCAAGGTTGGAAGGTTTAGGTTGAGAAAAAGAATGAGGAATGTTCACCTCCATGCCAGACACTATTACCTTAGTTATGAGATCGGCACAGATACGGGTCTCTGACACAGAAGCAGTAGTCATTCCGAGGAGGATCAGCAAAATACCTCCTCACTCAGGTCTCCCCAACTAGCAGAGGCAAAATGCCAGAGGCACATCTGCTTAGGGGGATCCTGAGGAGGGATTGGAGCGATAGGACAAGATACAGATATGGGACTGTGGTCGGAGAAGCCCAACAGAAAAGACAGGGTAACAACATAAGCAGAAGGATTAGAGGTTAGGAAAAGGTCAATTAGGTTGGGCGTATCTCTAAGACGATCAGGAATACGAGTAGGGTGTTGCACGGATTTCTCTAGCTCGTAGAGGGTAGCAAAGTTCAAGGCTAGTTCACAAGGATGGTCAGTGGAGGGAAAGGAAATCAACGCTAGTGGTGAATACTGAATTTTTGAAGAATGGATGTCTGCGGAAGTGTGCTCCATTTTGGAAGTTAAGTAGTCAAAGAATTTCTTATAGTCATAGGAGTTAGGTGAGAGGTATACAGTACATATAAATTTACTTTGAGAGTGACTCTGTAGTCGTAGCCAGATGGTAGAAAACTTGGATAATTCAAGAGCGTCACCACAAAAGTAAGTTGAACCATTGCGCACATCCAACTTTGGATTGAAAATGAGGATAGAGAAAGTAGAAGGGAACAGAAAATGCGCTACTGTCAGTTGCTTCAGAGTGTTTTAGTGAGGAAAAGATGAGGTTTGGTAGAGGAGAGGTGGTGTTCTACAGATTGAAAATTAGATCTAGGACAGCGAATGTTGCATAAGTTAATAAAGAGGGAAATGTCAAGACATTTAGGGTCAATACCAGGACATTTTGTGGTCCACTCCCCAGATGGGAACTCCGCGGCTGATGTAGGAGTCGCCATGATAGGCTTTGAGTGAAAGGAGTGTGTAATTAGGTGCTTGTAGTTTTGTGTGAAGGAAGAGAGTTGTCTTTAGAGGGCAGGCCTAGACCAAACACTCCAGCCTTACCCTTGGCATCACTCCCAACAAGCTCATGTGCCTCCTGTGGTGACTCAGGTAGCGCAGTCAGCCCTAGCATAATAACTAAAGGATGAGTCCACCTCTGAATCACTCAAACTCTCTCCAGCAGCGGGGCAGGTTTCTGGGTACTCTCTCCTTATTGTGGCATCAACAATAACTTTGCACTTCTTTTGTGGTGGCCTTGCCTTATTGCAATCGACCTCAGGAGTCCCAGAATCCTCGGGCGCCCGACGCCGGGGTACTCGTTTCACTTTAGAGCAAGTAACAAAACTAACAGAGTCAGCCTCCACATCTGGGACGGGGGTACGCGGATAGGAACTGCGCTCAAACTCTCCCACCTGCCAGGTCACTCCTGTCCGACACTGGCAGGTCTTCTGCTAATGCCACCCCTGCCTCTGCGGTCACTAACGGGCACACAAACCTCATCTCTGCCACAGCGAACCTTTCTATAGCGCCAGTTGCCCGGCAACACACAGGCTTATTGGAGGCAACTCACTTCCCAGTAACATTCCAGCTCAAAGACTGCTGGTCGCTGTGTCTCTCAACAATAATGGGGTACTCAAACCCAGCAGTCTCAACAGTACTCTTACACAAAAATAGACGGCAGCAGTCCAAAGGAGACCTCACGGGGGACGGTGAAGTACCAACAGATGAGGGAGAAACACTTCCTGCCTTTCTACACTCACAACCAAATACTGACCAAATCTCCTCACTCTCAACACCTCGGTCGTCTGATACAATGAGAGCTACCGGCGTCTTGGAGGTCTTGGAAGCCGTGGCTATCACTAACTTAGGACAATTAAATTTAAATTGTTCAGTATTCTTACAATAATGGCTGGGAACTGTACCTGGGAGGGTTCTGCTGCATGCTCCCAATCTGTCTCCGTCAAGGGCTGGGTGGAGACTTATTTCGAACAGAGCTTACTCACCCAGGCTTGTTACCAATGCCAGTACTATACCGTGTACTGGCGCCTGCTGTGTCTCCATACAGGCTTTTACTATCCCCACAAGACGTCCCACTAATCCAACGAGGTACAGTCCGGTGCGCCAACACATAGTCATCTGCCCTCGTGGTTGCCTCCTTTAGGGCTTTTAAACCTTTCCTCTCGAACAGCAACACCAGTTCCTTCTCAACGACACTAACATATTGCTCCATTACCATGAGTTCCTTTAACTCATGGTAGGAGGTGACCTGCTCGCAAACAATCTGTTTCCCAAAAGTCTTCTAAAGGCAGCGAGCACAGTCAAGGTAAGAGTCACTAAACCTTTTCTTCCCTCCATGAAACTGTAGTCTGTAAGCCTCGGACCGTAGCCCAGAAAGTCGGCATTAACCCGTAAACAGCTGTACGGGTCTCAGGCGGATTGTAGGGAAAATGCTATACGCCACTTGGAAGTACGAATTTTACATTGCTTCCATACAGTTACTGGGTCTTTGTATATCCTTGGATAATTTTACTTGCCATAGTCTCTCAATCTTTTTTGTTCATCTTGGTCAGGCAAATTCTGTCATTTGTTTTTCATCTGTCATGAGAGATAATGACATATGTATGGCTAACTGACTGACTAAATTCACGCTTTTACTCGCTGTCTCTTCTATTACATTGTAAATATTATGATAAACACAATGACATCAAAGTTCAGAGATGAAAAGAAGGAAAAGGAGAGAGAGAAACAAAATAACATATTGCTAGGAATTCAGAAGGCACGGGAAAGAAGGCGTTCTGTACGTTGGTAACACTACCTCTCACACAATGAGTCACGCGCTGCTCAAACCTCACTATCCAATCTTTTCTCACAGTCGTTCAGACGGTCGCCGTCAGTCATGGAAGACGCTACAGTAAGAACTGTATCAATTTAATATGGCACAAATGACAAATGCTCCCCTTCCCGCCGGAAAGAAAAATGTCTCCCAAGCAAGAGAAGGCTCTCATTTACAAACCTTGTTGCAGAGAGTAATAATGGTAAACCTAAATAAGAGAAATGGAGAGGCAAGTGCTGCGAGGAGCTCTACCCTGAACACCCCATGCACTTATACCACCACTACATGCACACCAGACACCTCCACCACCACAGCCTGACCAGACACCTCAACTCCCACAGCTAGACAAAGCATCTCCACTCCAACAGCTAGACCAGGCATCGCCACCACCACAGCCAGACCAGGCAATCCTACCACCACGGGCATACCGAAGACCACTATACCCACACGAAAGTTACCGCAGCCGCACAAACAAAATCTTACATCCAGCAGATTCCTGCCCATGCTATATGATGAGGAAGAAGAGGGAGACTTTGACTTTTATGATGATTACTGGAAAAATTACATAAACTAATCAAGGAAGAGCAGTTTACTTCACTTCGATCATACCAATGCAGTCTTTCTTATCAGGGACAAGAGGTATTCTAATTTCAAAGGAATTAAAATCATGTACCGTAATAAAGAAAAAAAAGTAATTCATACAGCGAAGTCCTGTAATAATTCTGAATACTTAGTGCAAGCTCATCACACACACACACACACACACACACACACACATACACCCACTGGAGCATACGCGATAGATATTACCGCACCACGTTGTTGGCCTTGACAACGCTGAAGGCTCTCCCGTCTCCATGGCAACAGGTAGCCCCCACCCGTCACTCCCTATCTCCTCCCCATTCCCTTCCGCACAGGTAGAGGGACTACCATTCGCGCCAGAATATAGCTTTGGAAAGCAACTTTTCTAAAACGAAGAGGGTTACTGTACCTTTTATCTACGAAGTAGACGCAGTGTCTTCTCCCAAGACAATTGAATATTTTCTGTAACAATAGTGTAACCGCGACTTTTTTTTCTGAATATTGCCGCACCACGAAAGGACCTCGCCACAGCTCTGTAGTAATTTACAAGTTAAACTCCTCATAATCCTCCAGATCTTCCACTGATATTCTTCCATAAACTTCAATGGCCTTTCCTTTTAACATATTAGTAAGAAGCCCAACCCATCTTTCCTGAGGCCAATCAACTTTGGCTGCCTTCTCAAATCTGCTAAATCATTCCATTACCTTCTTTCCATCAAACACAAGTCAACTTCAAACTTCGCTGCATCTGGCTTTCTGCTGTGTCTGGCTTCATTTCTTCAAGCCTCCTTGTCTGCTTCTCTGCCTCGATTTTTTTTTTTAGCTTCTTTAGCCTCCTCCAGCTCCATTTTCTTCATCTCTAATTTGAATTTCATCTCCTCAGACATTCCTTCTGTCTAGGAAAAAAAAAATCTGTGGGTAGGACTTACGCTTTCTTGGACACTATTAGTGGAACTTTGTGTCCTCAAACCAAACTATGTCAAATCTGAACTGCCACTTCCGGCAGAGACATAGAACTCGAGTCGTGAGCCATTTCTGCTGCCAGGCTTTCCTTATATGGCATAAGCTGAGTACGGGCACATAAAGGACAACCAAACAAACGACAATTAACTGTCTCCCCAACTTGGCTATGAAGCTTCCAGGAATCCTGTCGAGGACGCCAAATTCTGTTACGACACAGGTTCTGCCACTAACTTGGGACAGCCCCCTAACCTACCACGTAAGTAGTTTAGTGGAGGGCTCAAAATCACCGATACAGGGTCCTTCTGGTCTCCTGTAGTGAATAAATTTCATATTAACCAGAACACGAAGGAAAGAATAACAACCGTCCCAACAAACACCGGACACACTTCACTAACTGACAAATAACTATGAGGAAAATAATGTTCTGTGAGCTACAGCCCTCTCGAGACAAAGTCGCCCACCCTAACAGTACATTACCACCTCCGGCAGGACAGCAACATTTACAAACTTCCAGAAAAGTCACAATACCACCCAAATACGGTAAAACCCGGGGAGGGAGTAAACTTTATCGTACGGCAGATAATCTTTATATTTTCTGGGTCCAAAGCTCTCAACAAAGTTCTGGATCTCAGTAACATCTAATAATACAAAATAATACAGATAAAAGATCATGTGGCCAACAGAAAAAAAAAAGGAGAGCCAGCCATCCTCTCTCCAATATACCAAAAGCACCCGACTGTAACCGAGGACTCGGTGTGAAAAGATATTTATTCAAATTACAAAGACATAACGACAACAGGCAGGCTCCTGGAGACTCCTATTTTCCCTTTATCAGCAGAGGCTTACTGTTTTAAATACGTAAATAATGTCTAATGAAATAAAGGCCCTCTAAGGTATATGTTTTCTCTTAGTCTCCTTGACTTGTTCTGCCTGGAACGTGCATATCTTTCACCTGGCCTGGCTGAACACCGATTCAAACAAAGGATATAGCGTCACGCTGCTATCCCACGTCCCTTTCACAACGTGAGGAAAGTCATATGACACAAGAGAGGGCGGGATACAAGAGAAAAGACGGTGGTGGGGGGGACTGACATACACTGCCCACCTGCTCAATTCATTTTTGATAATGTCACCCTGCAGAGGTTTTTTTTTTTTTTTATTGGAAGCAAACTGGAAGGGCCGCATAGAATCTGAGTATGCTAGAGACAAGACGAATTCTTTAACTATATAATATGTGTGACTCAACATACGGGTACAAAAAGAAGTAAGGAAATTTAATTTAGGAAGGAAAGTAGCTTTTTTTTTTTTTTTTTTTAATGAAAGGGTAGGATGTCCAGGCACTTATCACACCTCACGCATCTTCTGTCCTCATCTTGCAGTCTTTTTTCATCGTCTTTCGGCTCATTATCTTTCGATTTCTCATCTTTCCCTCTTGCTTCACACAACAATATATATATATATATATATATATATATATATATATATATATATATATATATATATATATATATATATATATATATATATATATATATATATATATATATATGTTACAGCCATTTTGGAAAATTGGTCGTTTTACAAAATTGCCGGTCATTATGCAAAAAGACCAAATTCGTGGTCACATTGCAAAATGACCTAAATTTCTCAACATTTTGCAAAACGACCAAGATTTTGGTCAGTTTACAAAATTATCGTTGGTCAGTTTGCAAAACGACCAAGATTTTGGTCAGTTTACAAAATTATCGTTGGTCAGTTTACAAAATGTCCATACAGCAAGCAGGCAGATGAAAAAAAAAGCGAGGGAATGATAAAACGTAGTGAACATAACTAATTTTATTGTGTGTCGACCTTGTTGGAGCAAGAGGCACTGCATTTGCATCTGCTGTTGCATAATACAGAGTTTTTTAAACACTTGCAGCGTCTGGTCATACATGACTTAGTGCAAGAGCATTTAGCGAATCCCTGACCTTGTCCCATTGATTCTGCAATTGCTACTTCCCGCAGACTTACTTCCCGCTCCTGTACAACATCATCAAGAGAAAGGAATTTTTCTAGACATGGAGTAAATTGGTTGCGAGTGTACACTTGTTTAAGCAGGCCGTGTTTTGTACCAAGCTTATATGTGCCATTGTCCAATGCCTGAAAAACAACTGCCTTCACATTAGGAAACTCTGCACGTCCGCGGTCAACTAATGGAACAGGAACCATCACAGTTTCCCCTACCTTGGCTGGTTGAAATCTCTTCACAGAATTATCGATCATTTTTTGGGCTTGTTTCTGTTGTTCTATGTTGGACTTCATTTGTTCAGTATGAATACTCTGACTCCGACTGCAGATGGAACAAAGCACAGACTCATCAGCATCGTTATTCCTCATAGAACACGGAGTATTAGAGTGACATGGGTTCTCACACACATTGCACACATTTAAACCAAAATATCTTTTGCCACAGGAGATGCAGTTAATGACAGCAGATGCTTCTTCTTGCTTTTCAACACCTGTCTCTTCCTCCTCTGTGTCTGTGACCTCATTGACAACACCTAGTGCCTCTGCAAGCTGCTCCTCCGTCTGCATACCGTCCAGGACTTCCTCTGGTACAGAATTTCCGTCAACACCAAGACGAGCCTTCTGTCCATACATGGCCTCATATGGTGTCCTTCCAATTCCGGAGTGAAAGCGGGTATTTTTCTTCCACTGGACAAAGCGCAGTCCCTGTGACCATTGTGTAGAGTTGTTGTCCTTCATCCAACATGCGAGAATGGCTTCAATATCCCTGTTGGCACGTTCCACCGAGCCCTGCGATTGGGAATGTTGTGGTTTGCCATGAACCATCTTGCACTCTGGCCACATCATCAGAACTTCCTTGACAAGCTGAAAATTGAAAAGCGTATATCAGGTTTTGTCATATACAGGGTGATTCATTAACTCCAATATTGCTATGTTGTGAGTTTTAAAGAGAGAGAGAGAGAGAGAGAGAGAGAGAGAGAGAGAGAGAGAGAGAGAGAGAGAGAGAGAGAGAGAGAGAGAGAGAGAGAGAGAGAGAGAGAGAGAGAGAGAGAGAGAGAGAGAGAGAGAGATTTACATAAATCATTTGTTCTTTACCTTATTTGAGAATTCTCTTCCATTGTCAGACTGCAGGATATGGGGGGCTCCTTTGTCACAGAATATATCAACGAGGTGGAAAGCAACCTCTTCAGCAGTTGTCGTCTTCAAGGATTTCATACTTTCGTAACAAACGATAGTCTTTCTGAGTCTTTTTAATGTTAACACGTTTAATTTTTTTTTCTTACCAAGATTTAATTCTATATGATGTTGATAATTAAGGTCTATATATGTACATATAACCCCCTCAAAAAAAAAAAATATATATATATATTTATATATAATATATATATATATATATATATATATATATATATATATATATATATATATATATATATATATATATATATATATATATATATATATATATATATATATATATATATATATATATATATATATATATATATATATATATATATATATATATATATATATATATATATATATATATATATATATATATATATATATATATATATATATATATATATATATATATATATATATATATATATATATATATATATATATATATATATATATATATATATATATATATATATATATATATATATATATATATATATATATATATATATATATATATATATATATATATATTTTTTTTTTTTTTTTTTTTTTTTTTTTTTTTTTTTCTGGTATATGTACATATATAGACCTTAATTATCAACATGTAAATGCAATGGAAGACTGATTTACTCATTTCCTGTAAAGCACAAGTTAACAGGCTTTCTCTGATCGGACCTGTATCAGCATGACCTAAACAAATGTCTGTTTTTCATTAAAAGTGTTAAAATCTTTCAAGATCTAACTCGTCTTGTAATTTCTTACACCTAGCCAATAACATCTCCAATAAATTTGTTTCTTCATCTTCATCCTAAATTCAGCCTGTTCCTAAAAAGGGTCAACACTCTAATCCCTCCAAGTGTCGTTTCCTGCCTCTTTGAAATTTTGAATCTATCCTCAATAGGAAAGTTTCTTAAACATCTATCACTTAACAACTTTCTATCTGATTGCTAGCATGGTTTCTGTCGAGGGCTCTCTACTGGTGATCTTCTGGTTTCCCTTACTGAGTCTTAGTCATATTTTTCTAGGGAATTTAGGGATACTATTGCTGTTGGCTTAGGCATAACAAAAGTTTTTAATAAAGTCTAGCACAAAGCTTTGATTTCCAAACATCCCTCCTATGGCTTCTATCCTTCTTTCTGTAACTTCATATCAAGTTTCTTTTCTGACCGTTGTATTGCTGCTATGGAAGACGGTCACTCCTCTCTTATAAATTTATTAAAAGTTTTTCTTTCCTGTCACCCCCTCTCTTCTTATTGTTC
>NC_087169.1:6397116-6404616 GCF_035594125.1 Scylla paramamosain
GCTTTAGAAATAGATGTGATAGCAGTGGTGCCATCTGGTTGAAGTAGAGGAGGGAAAGAAGAAGAAGCAAAGTTATTGGAGATATTTTTGGCTAGATGCCAGAAATCACGAGGGGAGTTAGATCTTGAAAGGTTTTGGCAGATATATATATATATATATATATATATATATATATATATATATATATATATATATATATATATATATATATATATATATATATATATATATATATATATATATATATATATATATATATATATATATATATATATATATATATATATATATATACATATATATATATATATATATATATATACATATATATATATATATATATATATATATATATATATATATATATATATATATATATATATATATATATATATATATATATATATATATATATATATATATATATATATATATATATATATATATATATATATATATATCTGCCGAAACGATAATTACTCCCAGTGAGGTCTAAAGCACCGTTCAGGGGGTGCTGTGAACTTATCATTAAACCCAACTGTGACCTCACTGAACGTTTCCCTTTGTGTCTCGCAACACAAGGGGGCAGTCATAACCTGCCCTCTAAAGACAACTCTCTTCCTCCACACAAAACTACAAGCACCTAATAACACACACACCCTTCACTCAAAAATTTCAAAATCATCATGGCGACATCTACACTAGCCTCAGAGTCCCCATCTGGGGAGAGGACCATAAATGTCCCCAGGTCGGACTGCCTTTCTGTCAACGATCCTAAGTGTCTAGACACCCCCCTCAACCTTTTCTTCATTAACTTCTGCAACATTCGCGGTCTAAGATCTAATTTTCAATCTGTAGAACACCACCTCTCCTCTTCTAAACATTATATTCTTTCCTCACTGAAACTCAGTTGTCTGAAGCAACTAACAGTAGCCCCTTTTCTGTTCCCTCCTACGTTATCTATCCTTATTTTCGATCCAAAGCTGGATGCTGCGTTTATGTGCGCAATGACTTAACCTGCTCTCGTGCCCACGCTCTTGAATCTTCCGAGTTTTCCACTATCTGGCTACGACTACACTCTCATACTAAACGACTACACTCTCATACTAAAGTCACTCTCATACTAAATTTATCTGTGCTGTATACCTCTCTCCTAACTCCTCTGACTATAAGAAATTCTTTGACTACTTAACTTCCAAAGTGGAGCACATTCTGACCCTCTTCCCCTTTGCAGAGATCTCCATTCTTAGAGACTTCAATGTTCACCACCAGCTTTGGCTTTCCTCTCCCTTCACTGACCATCCTGGTGAACTAGCCTACAACTTTGCTATCCTCCATGACCTAGAACAATTGGTGCAACACCCTACTCGTATTCCTGACCGTCTTGAAGATACGCCCAACATTCTTGACCTTTTCCTGACCTCTAATTCTTCTCCTTATGGTGTCACCCTTTCTTCTCCGTTGGGTTCCTCCGATCACAATCTCATATCTTTATCTTGTCCTATCACTCCAATCCCTCCTCAGGATCCCCTAAGCGAAGGTGCCTCTGGCGTTTTCCCTCTGCTAGTTGGGAGGACCTGAGGAGGTATTTTGCTGATTTTCCTTGGAATGACCACTGCTTCCGTGTCAGAGACCCGTGTTTGCTTGTTGAGCACATAACAGAGGTGAGAGTGTCTGGCATGGACCCATACATTCCTCACTCTTTTTCTTGTCCTAAACCTTCTAAACCTTGGTTTAACACAGCTTGTTCTCGTGCTATACATGATAGAGAGGTGGCCCACAAAAGGTACTTAAGCCTTCCATCACCAGAATTCCATGCACTTTATATTTCTGCCCGGAACCATGCCAAGTCTGTTCTCCAACTAGCCAAAAACTCCTTCATTAACAGAAAATGTCAAAACCTTTCAAGATCTAACTCCCATCGTGATTTCTGGCATCTAGCCAAAAATATCTCAAATAATTTTGCTTCTTCTTCTTTCCCTCCTCTACTTCAACCAGATGGCACCACTGCTATCACATCTATTTCTAAAGGTGAACTCTTTGCTCAAACCTTTGCAAAAAACTCTACCTTGGACGATTCTGAGCTTGTTCCTCCCTCTCCTCCAACCTCTGACTACTTCATGCCACCTATTAAAATTCTTCGCAATGATGTTTTCCATGCCTTCGCTGGCCTAAACCCTCGGAAGGCTTATGGACCTGAAGGGGTCCCTCCTATTGTTTTCCGAAACTGTGCCTCCGTGCTTGCACCTTGCCTAGTCAAACTCTTTCAGCTCAGTCTCTCAACATCTACCTTTCCTTCTTTCTGGAAGTTTGCCTACATTCAACCTGTTCCTAAAAAGGGTGACCGTTCTAATCCCTCAAACTACCGTCCTATTGCTTTAATTTCCTGCCTACCTAAAGTTTTTAATCTATCCTCAACAGGAAGATTCTTAAACATGTATCACTTCACAAACTTCTATTTGATCGCCAGTATGGGTTCTGTCAAGGCCGCTCTACTGGTGATCTTCTGCCTCTCCTTACTGAGTCTTGGTCATCCTCTTTTAGAGATTTTGGTCAAACTTTTGCTGTTGCCTTGGACATATCAAAAGCTTTTGATAGAGTATGGCACAAAGCTTTGATTTCCAAACTACCCTCCTACGGTTTCTATCCTTCTCTCTGTAATTTCATCTCAAGTTTCCTTTCTAACCGTTCTATTGCTGCTGTGGTAAACGGTCACTGTTCTCCTAAATCTATTAACAGTGGTGTTCCTCAGGGTTCTGTCCTGTCACCCACTCTCTTATTATTCATTAATGATCTTCTAAACCAAACTTCTTGTCCAATCCACTCCTACGCTTATGATACCACCCTGTACTTTTCCACGTTTTTTCATAGACGTCCAACCCTTCAGGAAGTAAACATATCACGCAGGGAAGCCATAAAACGCCTGACTTCTGATCTTTGTAAAATTTCTGATTGGGGCAGAGCAAACTTGGTATTGTTCAATGCCTCAAAAACTCAATTCCTCCATCTATCAACTCGACACAACCTTCCAGACAACTATCCCCTCTTCTTCAATGACACTCAACTGCCCCTTTCTTCTACACTGAAAATCCTTGGTCTGTCCTTTACTTATAATCTGAACTGGAAACTTCACATCTCATCTCTAGCTAAAACAGCTTCTATGAAGTTAGGTGTTCTGAGACGTCTCCGCCAATTTTTCTCACCCCCCCAGCTGCTAACTCTGTACAAGGGCCTTATCCGTCCATATATGGAGTATGCTTCACATGTCTGGGGGGGTTTCCATTCATACTGCTCTTCTAGACAGGGTGGAATCAAAAGCTTTTCGTCTCATCAACTCCTCTCCTCTAACTGACTGTCTTCAGCCTCTCTCTCACCAACGCAATGTTGCATATCTAGCTGTCTTCTACCGCTATTTTCATGCTAACTGCTCTTCTCATCTTGCTACCTGAATGCCTCCCCTCCTTCCGCGGCCTCGCTGCACAAGACTTTCTTCTTTTTCTCACCCCTATTCTGTCCACCTCTCTAACGCAAGAATTAACCAGTATTCTCAATCATTCATCCCTTTCTCTGGTAAACTCTGGAACTCCCTGCCTGCTTCTGTATTTCCACTTTCCTATGACTTGAGTTCCTTCAAGAGGGAGGTTTCAAGACACTTATCCATCAATTTTTGACCACTGTTTTGACCCTTTTATGGGACTGGCATTTTAGTGGGCATTTTTTTTTTTATTAGATTTTTGTTGTCATTGGTCAGTGTCCTTCCTACATAAAAAAAAATCATATATATATATATATATATATATATATATATATATATATATATATATATATATATATATATATATATATATATATATATATATATATATATATATATATATATATATATATATATATATATATATATATATATATATATATATAAACCCTCGGCAGGCTTATGGAACTGATGGGATCCCTCCTTTTGTTCTCCAAAACTCCATCTCCGAGGTTCCACCTTGCCTAGTCAAAGTCTTTCTACTCTGTCTGTCAACATCTACCTTTCCTTCTTCGTTGAAGTTTGCCTATATTCAGGCAGTTCCTCAAAAGGAAACCGTTATAATCCTTCAAACTACCGTCATATTTATCTAATTTACTGTCTATGTATTTTTTTTTATTGATCCTAAACAGGAAGACTTAAATATCTATCATTTCACAACCTTTTATATGATTGTCAGTGTGGGTTCCGTCAGGGCCGCTCTACAGGTGATCTTCTGGCTTTTCTTATTGAGTCTTGGTCATCCTCTATTAGAAATTTTAGTGAAACTTTTGCTATAGGCTTAGACAAATTAAAAAGTTTTGATAGAGGCCGGCAAAAGGGTTTGATTTCCAAACTACCCTCTTGCATTTTCTATCCTTCTCTCAGTAACTCCATCCCAAGTTTCCTTTCTGACGGTCACTGTTCTTCTTTTACGGTAGACGATCACTGTTCTTCTTCTAAATCTTTTAACAATGGTGTTCCTCAGAGTTCTGTCCTGTCACCCACACTTTTCTAATTATTCATCAATGAGCTTCTAAACTAAATATCTTGTCATATCCACTCCTGCACTGATGATACCACCCAGCAATTTTTTACCTCTTTTCGTAGCTTTCCAACCCTTAAGGAAGTAAAAGTTCACGCACAGAACCCACAGAACGCTTGACTTCAATTGTCTCTAAAATCTTTGACTGGGGCAGGGCAAACTTAGAATTGCTCACTGCTTCAAAAACTCAATTCCTCCACAATCATCTCGACACAACATTCCAGACAACTATCCACTCTTCTTCAATGATACTCAACTGTCCCCCTTTCCCACACTGAACATCCTCCGTCTGTCGTTTACTTAAAATCTGACATGGAAGCTTCACATCCCATTTCTAGCTAAAACAGCTTCTATGAAGTTAGGCGATCTGAGATGTCTCTGCCAATATTTCTGATTCTTCCAGCTGCTAACTATATACAGGGGTCTTATCCGTCCATGTATGGAGTATGCTTCACATGTCTTGGGGAGAGGTGCTGTCCCACTCAAAACGCCTTTGTAGACAGGGTGGAATCAAAAGCTTTCCGTCTCATCAACTCCTCTCCTCTAACTGGCTGTCTTCAGGTTCTTTCTCATCGGTGAAATGTGGCATCTTTTCCTATCTTGTACCACTGTTTTTCTGCTAACTGCTCTTCTAATTTTACTAACTGCATGCCTACCTTCGTCCTGTGGCCTCGCTGTACAGGACTTTCTTATTTCTCTCACACCTATTCTGTCCATCTCTCTAAAGCAAGAGTACTCTAAATCATTCATCCCTTTCTCTAGTAAACTCTGGAACTCCCTGCCTTCTTCTGTATTTTCATCTTCCTATGACTTGAACGCCTTCAAGAGAGACGTTGCGGAACACTTATCCTTCATTTTTTTTTTTTACTTTGAACCCTATTCTGGGACCAGCATCTCAGTGGACTTTTTTTTTTTTTGTTGTCCTTGGCGTGTCTTTTCCTACACACACCCAAAAAAAAAAAAAAGTAAAAATTGAACATATACTCACTATTGTAACTTGAAAATGCTGGCACACTGTGAAGAAGATTGTGCCCTGCATACATATGAAATAGCATCCGAGGCACAGGTTGGTAGGTGAGAGACAAATAAACTCCATATATTGTATTGCGGAAGGCGTGGTGCAGGAGAATAGACTCGCCTCCTGTCTTGCTTCCTACCACAATAACACGTGTCTCCGGAAGTTTCCACAACCCTGCTCGTTCCAATAAACTGCTCAGAAATAAGGGAACGTTAAAGATCTTGGCCAATAATACATTATTAACATTGCATGATGTTTGTTGTTGAAAAACATTGATCACATTAATATCTTATTTTTTTAATTTTTTTTTTTGAGTAGTTAGGAGAAATATATATATATATATATATATATATATATATATATATATATATATATATATATATATATATATATATATATATATATATATATATATATATATATATATATATATATATATGTATATATATATATATATATATATATATATATATATATATATATATATATATATATATATATATATATATATATATATATATATATATATATATATATATATATATATATATATATATATATATATATATATATATACAGGCCGCTCTACTGGTGATCTTCTGGCTTTCCTTACTGAGTCTTGGTCATCCTCTTTTAGAGACTTTGGTGAAACTTTTGCTGTTGCCTTGGACATATCAAAAGCCTTTGATAGTCTGGCACAAAGCTTTGATTTCCAAACTACCCTCCTACGGTTTCTATCCTTCTCTCTGTAACTTCATCTCAAGTTTCCTTTCTGACCGTTCTATTGCTGCTGTGGTAGACGGTCACTGTTCTTCTCCTAAATCTATTAACAGTGGTGTTCCTCAGGGTTCTGTCCTGTCACCCACTCTCTTCTTATTATTCATTAATGATCTTCTAAACCAAACTTCTTGTCCTATCCACTCCTATGCTGATGATACCACCCTGCACTATTCCACGTCTTTTCATAGACGTCCAACCCTTCAGGAGGTAAACATATCACGCAGGGAAGCCATAGAACGCCTGACTTCTGATCTTTCTAAAATTTCTGATTGGGGCAGAGCAAACTTGGTATTGTTCAATGCCTCAAAAACTCAATTCCTCCATCTATCAACTCGACACAATCTTCCAGACAACTATCCCCTCTTCTTCAATGACACTCAACTGTCCCCCTCTTCTACACTGAACATCCTCGGTCTGTCCTTTACTTATAATCTGAACTGGAAACTTCACATCTCATCTCTAGCTAAAACAGCTTCTATGAAGTTAGGTGTTCTGAGACGTCTCCGCCAGTTTTTCTCACCCCCCCCAGCTGCTAACTCTGTACAAGGGCCTTATCCGTCCATGTATGGAGTATGCTTCACATGTCTGGGGGGATTCCACTCATACTGCTGTTCTAGACAGGGTGGAATCAAAAGCTTTTCGTCTCATCAACTCCTCTCCTCTAACTGACTGTCTTCAGCCTCTCTCTCACCGCCGCAATGTTGCATATCTAGCTGTCTTCTACCGCTATTTTCATGGTAACTGCTCTTCTGATCTTGCTAACTGCATGCCTCCCCTCCTTCCGCGGCCTCGCTGCACAAGACTTTCTTCTTTCTCTCACTCCTATTCTGTCCACCTCTCTAACGCAAGAGTTAACCAGTATTCTCAATCATTCATCCCTTTCTCTGGTAAACTCTGGAACTCCTTGCCTGCTTCTGTATTTCCACCTTCCTATGACTTGAATTCCTTCAAGAGGGAGGTTTCAGGACACTTATCCACCAATTTTTGACCACTGCTTTGACCCTTTTAGGGACTGGCATTTCAGTGGGCATTTTTTTTTTTATTAGATTTTTGTTGCCCTTGGCCAGTATCCTTCCTACATAAAAAAAAAAAATATATATATATATATATATATATATATATATATATATATATATATATATA
>NC_087169.1:6409616-6427116 GCF_035594125.1 Scylla paramamosain
CAAGTCTGTTCTCAAACTAGCCAAAAACTCCTTCATTAACAGAAAATGTCAAAACCTATAAAGATCTAACTCCCCTCGTGATTTCTGGCATCTAGCCAAAAATATCTCTAATAACTTTGCTTCTTCTTCTTTCCCTCCTCTACTTCAACCAGATGGCACCACTGCTATCACATCTATTTCTAAAGCTGAAGTCTTTGCTCAAACCTTTGCTAAAAACACTACCTTGGACGATTCTGAGCTTGTTCCTCCCTCTCCTCCATGATTACTTCATGCCACGTATTAAAATTCTTCGCAATGATGTTTTCCATGCCCTCGCTGGCCTAAACCCTCGGAAGGCTTATGGACCTGATGGGGTCACTCTTATTGTTCTCCGAAACTGTGCCTCTGTGCTTGCACCTTGCCTAGTCAAACTCTTTCAGCTCTGTTTGTTAACATCTACCTTTCCTTCTTGCTGGAAGTTTGCCTACATTCAACCTGTTCCTAAAAAGGGTGATCCCTGTTCCTAAAAAAGGTGATCTAATCCCACAAACTACCGTCGTATTGCTTTAATTTCCTGCCTATCTAAAGTTTTTAATCTATCCTCAACAGGAAGATTCTTAAACGTCTATCACTTTACAACCTTCTATCTGATCGCCAGTATGGGTTCCGTCAAGGCCGCTCTACTGGTGATCTTCTGGCTTTCCTTACTGAGCCTTGGTCATCCTCTTTTAGAGATTTTGGTGAAACTATTGCTGTTGCCTTGGACATATCAAAAGCTTTTGATAGAGTCTAGCAGAAAGCTTTGATTTCCAAACTACCCTCCTACGGTTTCTATCCTTCTCTCTGTAACTTCATCTCAAGTTTCCTTTCTGACCGTTCTATTGCTGCTGTGGTAGACGGTCACTGTTCTTTTCGTAAATCTATTAACAGTGATTTTCCTCAGGGTTCTGTCATGTCACCGACTCTCTTATTATTATTCATTAATGATCTTCTAAACCAAACTTCTTGTCCTATCCACTCCTACGCTGATGATACCACCCTGCACTTTTCCACGTCTTTTCATAGATGTCCAACCCTTCAGGAAGTAAACATATCACGCAGGGAAGCCACAGAACGCTTGAATTCTGATCTTTGTAAAATTTCTGATTGGGGCAGAGCAAACTTAGTATTGTTCAATGCCTCAAAAACTCAATTCCTCCATCTATCAACTCGACACAACCTTCCAGACAACTATCCCCTCTTCTTCAATGACACTCAACTCTCTTCCTCTTCTACACTGAACATCCTCGGTCTGTCCTTTACTTATAATCTGAACTGGAAAATTCACATCTCATCTCTAGCTAAAACAGCTTCTATGAAGTTAGGTGTTTTGAGACGTCTGCGCCAGTTTTTCTCACCCCCTCCCAGCTGCTAACTCTGTACAAGGGCCTTATCCGTCCATATATGGAGTATGCTTCACATGTCTGGGAGGGTTCCACTCATACTGCTCTTCTAGACAGGGTGGTTTCAAAAGCTTTACGTCCCATGAACTCCTCTCCTCTAACTGACTGTCTTCAGCCTCTCTCTCACCGGCGCAATGTTGCATATCTAGCTGTCTTCTACCGCTACTTTCATGCTAAGAGCCCTCCTTCCGCGGCCTCGCTGCACACGATTTTCTTCTTTCTCTCATCCCTATTCTGTCCACCTCTCTAACGCAAGAGTTAACCAGTATTCTCAATCATTCATCCCTTTCTCTGGTAAACTCTGAAACTTCCTGCCTGCTTCTGTATTTTTTTATTGGATTTTTGTTGCCCTTGGCCAGTGTCCTTCCTACATTCTTCTTTCTCTCACCCCTATTCTGTCCACCTCTCTAACGCAAGAGTTAACCAGTATTCTCAATCATTCATCCCTTTCTCTGGTAAACTCTGAAACTTCCTGCCTGCTTCTGTATTTTTTTATTGGATTTTTGTTGCCCTTGGCCAATGTCTTTCCTACATAAAAAAAAAAAATAAATAAATAAAATAAAATATATATATATATATATATATATATATATATATATATATATATATATATATATATATATATATATATATATATATATATATATATATATATATATATATGTATATATATATATATATTTTTTTTTTATGTAGGAATAACATTGGCCAAGGGCAACAGAAATCCAATAAAAAAATAAGCCCACTGAAATGCCAGTACCATAAAAGGGTCAAAGCAGTAGTCAAAAATAGATGAATAATTGTCTTGAAACCTCCCTCTTAAAGGAATATATATATATATATATATATATATATATATATATATATATATATATATATATATATATATATATATATATATATATATATATATATATATATATAAAAGAGTCAAAGCAGTAGTCAAAAATTCACGAATAATTGTCTTGAAACCTTCCTCTTGAAGGAATTCAAGTCACAGGAAGGTAAAAATACAGAAGCAGGCAGGGAGTTTCAGAGTTTACCAGAGAAAAGGATGAATGATTGAGAATACTGGTTAACTCTTGCGTTAGAGAGGTGGACAGAATATGGGTGAGAGAAAGAAGAAAATCGTGTGCAGCGAGGCCGCGGAAGGAGGGCAGTTAGCATGAAAATAGTGGTAGAAGACAGCTACATATGCAACATTGCGGCGGTGAGAGAGAGGCTGAAGACAGTCAGTTAGAGGAGAGGAGTTGATGAGACGAAAAGCTTTTGATACCACCCTGTCTAGAAGAGCAGTATGAATGGAACACCCCCAGACATGTGAAGCATACTCCATATATGGACGGATAAGGCCCTTGTACAGAGTTAGCAGCTGGGGGGGGGGTGAGAAAAACTGGCGCAGACGTCTCAAAACACCTAACTTCATAGAAGCAGTTTTATCTAGAGATGAGATGTGAAGTTTCCAGTTCAGATTATAAGTAAAGGACAGACTGAGGATGTTCATTGTAGAAGAGGGGGGCAGTTGAGTGTCATTGAAGAAGAGGGGATAGTTGTCTGGAAGGTTGTGTCGAGTTGATAGATGGAGGAAATGAGTTTTTGAGGCATTGAACAATACCAAGTTTGCTCTGCCCCAATAAGAAATTTTACGAAGATCAGAAGTCAAGCGTTCTGTGGCTTCCCTGCGTGATATGTTTACTTCCTGAAGGGTTGGACGTCTATGAAGAGGCGTGGAAAAGTGCAGGGTGGTATCATCAGCGTAGGAGTGGATAGGACAAGAAGTTTGGTTTAGAAGATCATTAATGAATAATTAGAAGAGAGTGGGTGGCAGGACAGAACCCTGAGGAAAACCACTGTTAATTAATTTACGAGAAGAACAGTGACCGTCTACCACAGCAGCAATAGAACGGTCAGAAAGGAAACTTGAGATGAAGTTACAGAGAGAAGGATAGAAACCGTAGGAGGGTAGTTTGGAAATCAAAGCTTTGTGCCAGACTCTATCAAAAGCTTTTGATATGTCCAAGGCAATAGCAATAGTTTCACCAAAATCTCTAAAAGAGAATGACCAAGACTCAGTAAGGAAAGCCAGTAGATCACCAGTAGAGCGGCCTTGACTTAACCCACACTGGCGATCATATAGAAGGTTGTAAAGTGATAGACGTTTAAGAATCTTCCTGTTGAGGATATTTTAAAAACTTTAGATAGGCAGGAAATTAAAGCAATACGACGGTAGTTTGTGGGATTAGATCACCTTTTTTAGGAACAGGGATCACCCTTTTTAGGAACAAGTTGAATGTAGGCAAACTTCCAGCAAGAAGGAAAGGTAGATGTTGACAGACAGAGCTGAAAGAGTTTGACTAGGCAAGGTGCAAGCACGGAGGCACAGTTTCGGAGAACAATAAGTGTGACCCCATCAGGTCCATAAGCCTTCCGAGAGTTTAGGCCAGCGAGGGCATGGAAAACATCATTGCGAAGAATTTTAATACGTAGCATGAAGTAATCATGGAGGAGAGGGAGGAACAAGCCCAGAATCGTCCAAGGTAGGGTTTTTAGCAAAGGTGTGAGCAAAGAGTTCAGCTTTAGAAATAGATGTGATAGCAGTGGTGCCATCTGGTTGAATTAGAGGAGGGAAAGAAGAATAAGCAAAGTTATTGGAGATATTTTTGGCTAGATGCCAGAAATCACGAGGGGATTTAGATCTTTAAAGGTTTTGACGTTTTCTGTTAATGAATGAGTTTTTGGCTAGTTGGAGAACAGACTTGGCATGGTTCCGAGCAGAAATATAAAGTGTATGAGTTTCTGGTGATGGAAGGCTTAAGTACCTTTTGTGGGCCACATCTCTATCATGTATAGCACGAGAACAAGCTGCGTTAAACCAAGGTTTAGAAGGTTTAGGACGAGAAAAAGAGTGAGGAATGTACGCCTCCATGCCAGACACTATTTCCTCTGTCATGCGCTCAGCACACAAAGACGGGTCCCTGACACAGAAGCAGTAGTCATTCCAAGGAAAATCAGCAAAATACCTCCTCAGGTCGCCCCAACTAGCAGAAGCAAAACGCCAGAGGCACCTTCGCTTAGGAGGATCCTGAGTAGGGATTGGGGCGATAGGACACGATAAAGATATGAGATTGTGATCGGAGGAGCCCAACGGAGAAGAAAGGGTGACACCATAAGCAGAAGGATTAGAGGTCAGGAAAAGGTTATGAATGTTGGGCCTATCTCCAAGACGGTCAGGAATACGAGTAGGGTGTTGCAACAATTGCTCTAGGTTATGGAGGATAGCAAAGTTGTAAGCTAGTTCACCAGGATAGTCAGTGAAGGGAGAGGAAAGCCAAAGCTGGTGGTGAACATTGAAGTTTCCAAGAATGGAGATCTCTGCAAACGGGAAGAGGGTCAGAATGTGCTCCACTTTGGAAGTTAAGTAGTCAAAGAATTTCTTATAGTCAGAGGAGTTAGGTGAGAGGTATACTGCACAGATTTAGTATGGGAGTGACTCTGTAGTCGTAGCCAGATGGTGGAAAACACGGAAGATTCAAGAGCGTGGGGAGGAGAGCAGGTTAAGCCATTGCGCACATAAACGCAACATCCAGCTTTGGATCGAAAATGAGAATAGAAAAAGTAGGAGGGAACAGAAAAGGGGCTAATGTCAGTTGCCTCAGACACCTGAGTTTCAGTGAGGAAAAGGAGATGAGGTTTAGAAGAGGAGAGGTGGTTTTCTACAGATTGAAAATTAGATCTTAGACCGCGAATGTTGCAGAAGTTAATGAAGAAAAAAGTTGAGGGGGTGTCAAGACACTTAGGATCGTCGACAGAAAGGCAGTCCGACGTGGGGATATTTATGGTCCCCTCCACAGATGGGGACTCCGAGGCTGGTGTAGGAGTCGCCATGATGATTTTGAAATTTTTGAGTGAAGGGTGTGTGTGTTTTTAGGTGCTTCTAATTTTGTGTGGAGGAAGAGAATTGTCTTTAGAGGGCAGGCTGTGACTGTCCCCTTCTGTTGTGAGACACAAAGGGAAACTTTCAGTGAGACCACAGCTCGGTTTAATGATAAGTTTACAGCACCCCCTGAACAGTTCTTTAGACCTCACTGGGAGTAATTATCGTTTCGGCAGGTGTCTACTGCCTCCTCCTATATATATATATATATATATATATATATATATATATATATATATATATATATATATATATATATATATATATATATATATATATATATATATATATATATATATATATATATATATATATATATATATATATATATATATATATATATATATATATATATATATATATATATATATATATATATATATATATATATATATATATATATATATATATATATGGCCGGTGCCTATCCTACATGAAAAACAAGAGCAATAATAATAATAATAATAATAATAATAATAATAATAATAATAATAATAATAATAATGATAATAATAATAATGATAATAGTAATAATAATAATAATAATAATAATAATAATAATAATAATAATAATAATAATAATAATATTTTATATATATATATATATATATATATATATATATATATATATATATATATATATATATATATATATATATATATATATATATATATATATATATATATATATATATATATATATATATATATATATATATATATATATATATATATATATATATATATATATATATATATATATATATATATATATATATATATATATATATATATATATATATATATATATATATATATATATATATATATATATATATATATATATATATATATATATATATATATATATATATATATATATATATATATATATGGCCGGTGCCTATCCTACATGAAAAACAAGAGCAATAATAATAATAATAATAATAATAATAATAATAATAATAATAATAATAATAATAATAATGATAATAATAATAATGATAATAGTAATAATAATAATAATAATAATAATAATAATAATAATAATAATAATAATAATAATATTTTATATATATATATATATATATATATATATATATATATATATATATATATATATATATATATATATGTATATATGTATATATATATATATATACATATATACATATATACATATATATATATATATATATATATATATATATATATATATATATATATATATATATATATATATATATATATATATATATATATATATATATATATATATATATATATATATACATATATATATATATATATATATATATATATATATATATATATATATATATATATATATATATATATATATATATATATATACATATATATATATATATATATATATATATATATATATATATATATATATATATATATATATATATATATATATATATATATTTTTTTTTTTTTTTATGTAGGAAGGATACTGGCCAAGGGCAACAAAAATCTAATAAAAAAAATGCCCACTGAAATGCCAGTCCCTAAAAGGGTCAAAGCAGTGGTCAAAAATTGGTGGATAAGTGTCTTGAAACCTCCCTCTTGAAGGAATTCAAGTCATAGGAAGGTGGAAATACAGAAGCAGGCAAGGAGTTCCAGAGTTTACCAGAGAAAGGGATGAATGATTGAGAATACTGGTTAACTCTTGCGTTAGAGAGGTGGACAGAATAGGAGTGAGAGAAAGAAGAAAGTCTTGTGCAGCGAGGCCGCGGAAGGAGGGGAGGCATGCAGTTAGCAAGATCAGAAGAGCAGTTAGCATGAAAATAGCGGTAGAAGACAGCTAGAGATGCAACATTGCGGCGGTGAGAGAGAGGCTGAAGACAGTCAGTTAGAGGAGAGGAGTTGATGAGACGAAAAGCTTTTGATTCCACCCTGTCTAGAACAGCAGTATGAGTGGAACCCCCCCAGACATGTGAAGCATACTCCATACATGGACGGATAAGGCCCTTGTACAGAGTTAGCAGCTGCGGGGGTGAGAAAAACTGGCGGAGACGTCTCAGAACACCTAACTTCATGGAAGCTGTTTTAGCTAGAGATGAGATGTGAAGTTTCCAGTTCAGATTATAAGTAAAGGACAGACCGAGGATGTTCAGTGTAGAAGAGGGGGATAGTTGAGTGTCATTGAAGAAGAGGGGATAGTTGTCTGGAAGATTGTGTCGAGTTGATAGATGGAGGAATTGAGTTTTTGAGGCATTGAACAATACCAAGTTTGCTCTGCCCCAATCAGAAATTTTAGAAAGATCAGAAGTCAGGCGTTCTGTGGCTTCCCTGCGTGATATGTTTACCTCCTGAAGGGTTGGACGTCTATGAAAAGACGTGGAAAAGTGCAGGGTGGTATCATCAGCATAGGAGTGGATAGGACAAGAAGTTTGTTTTAGAAGATCATTAATGAATAATAAGAAGAGAGTGGGTGACAGGACAGAACCCTGAGGAACACCACTGTTAATAGATTTAGGAGAAGAACAGTGACCGTCTACCACAGCAGCAATAGAACGGTCAGAAAGGAAACTTGAGATGAAGTTACAGAGAGAAGGATAGAAACCGTAGGAGGGTAGTTTGGAAATCAAAGCTTTGTGCCAGACTCTATCAAAGGCTTTTGATATGTCCAAGGCAACAGCAAAAGTTTCACCAAAGTCTCTAAAAGAGGATGACCAAGACTCAGTAAGGAAAGCCAGAAGATCACCAGTCGAGCGGCCTTGACGGAACCCATACTGGCGATCAGATAGAAGGTTGTGAAGTGATAGATGTTTAAGAATCTTCCTGTTGAGGATAGATTCAAAAACTTTAGATAAGCAGGAAATTAAAGCAATAGGACGGTAGTTTGAGGGATTAGAGCGGTCACCCTTTTTAGGAACAGGTTGAATGTAGGCAAACTTCCAGCAAGAAGGAAAGGTAGATGTTGACAGACAGAGCTGAAAGAGTTTGACTAGGCAAGGTGCAAGCACGGAGGCACAGTTTCGGAGAACAATAGGAGGGACCCCATCAGGTCCATAAGCCTTCTGAGGGTTTAGGCCAGCGAGGGCATGGAAAACATCATTACGAAGAATTTTAATACGAGGCATGAAGTAGTCAGAGGGTGGAGGAGAGGGAGGAACAAGCCCAGAATCGTCCAAGGTAGAGTTTTTAGCAAAGGTTTGAGCAAAGAGTTCAGCTTTAGAAATAGATGTGATAGCAGTGGTGCCATCTGGTTGAAGTAGAGGAGGGAAAGAAGAAGAAGCAAAGTTATTGGAGATATTTTTGGCTAGATGCCAGAAATCACGAGGGGAGTTAGATCTTGAAAGGTTTTGACATTTTCTGTTAATGAAGGAGTTTTTGGCTAGTTGGAGAACAGACTTGGCATGGTTCCGGGCAGAAATATAAAGTGCATGAGATTCTGGTGAAGGAAGGCTTAAGTACCTTTTGTGGGCCACCTCTCTATCATGTATAGCACGAGAACAAGCTGTGTTAAACCAAGGTTTAGAAGGTTTAGGACGAGAAAAAGAGTGAGGAATGTACGCCTCCATGCCAGACACTATCACCTCTGTTATGCGCTCAGCACACAAAGACGGGTCTCTGACACGGAAGCAGTAGTCATTCCAAGGAAAATCAGCAAAATACCGCCTCAGGTCCCCCCAACTAGCAGAGGCAAAACGCCAGAGGCACCTTCGCTTAGGGGGATCCTGAGGAGGGATTGGAGTGATAGGACAAGATAAAGATATGAGATTGTGATCGGAGGAGCCCAACGGAGAAGAAAGGGTGACAGCATAAGCAGAAGGATTAGAGGTCAGGAAAAGGTCAAGAATGTTGGGCGTATCTCCAAGACGGTCAGGAATACGAGTAGGGTGTTGCACCAATTGCTCTAGGTCATGGAGGATAGCAAAGTTGTAGGCTAGTTCACCAGGATGGTCAGTGAAGGGAGAGGAAAGCCAAAGCTGGTGGTGAACATTGAAGTCTCCAAGAATGGAGATCTCTGCAAAAGGGAAGAGGGTCAGAATGTGCTCCACTTTGGAAGTTAAGTAGTCAAAGAATTTCTTATAGTCAGAGGAGTTAGGAGAGAGGTATACAGCACAGATAAATTTAGTATGAGAATGACTCTGTAGTCGTAGCCAGATGGTGGAAAACTCGGAAGATTCAAGAGCGTGGGCACGAGAGCAGGTTAAGTCATTGCGCACATAAACGCAGCATCCAGCTTTGGATCGAAAATGAGGATAGAGAAAGTAGGAGGGAACAGAAAAGGGGCTACTGTCAGTTGCCTCAGACACCTGAGTTTCAGTGAGGAAAAGAAGATGAGGTTTAGAAGAGGAGAGGTGGTGTTCTACAGATTGAAAATTAGATCTTAGACCGCGAATGTTGCAGAAGTTAATGAAGAAAAAGAAGAGGGGGGTGTCAAGACACTTAGGGTCGTCGACGGAAAGGCAGTCCGACCTGGGGACATTTATGGTCCCCTCCCCAGATGGGGACTCCGAGGCTGGTGTAGGAGTCGCCATGATTTTAAAATTTTTGGAGTGAAGGGTGTGTGTGTTATTAGGTGCTTGTAGTTTTGTGTGGAGGAAGAGAGTTGTCTTTAGAGGGCAGGCTGTGACTACCCCCTTGTGTTGTGAGACACAAAGGGAAACGTTCAGTGAGGTCACAGCTGGGTTTAATGATAAGTTCACAGCACCCCCTGAACAGTGCTTTAGACCTCACTGGGAGTAATTATCGTTTCGGCAGGTGTCTATATATATATATATATATATATATATATATATATATATATATATATATATATATATATATATATATATATATATATATATATATATATATATATATATATATATATATATATATATATATATATATATATATATATATATATATATATATATATATATATATATATATATATATATATATATATATATATATATATAAAATTATTATTATTATTATTATTGTTATTATTATTATTATTATTACTATTATCATTATTATTATTATTATTATTATTATTATTATTATTATTATTATTATTATTATTATTATTATTATTATTATTATTGTTTTTCATGTAGGATGGGCACCGGCTAAGGGCAACATAACAAAAATAGGATCCAAAGCTGTGGTCAGAAATTGAAGGATAAGTATCTAGAAACCTTCTTCTTGAAGGAATTCAAGTCATAGGAAGGTGGAAATACAGAAGCAGACAGGGAGTTCAAGGGTTTACCAAAGAAAGGGATGAATGACTGAAAATAGTAGTTAACTCTTGCATTAGAAAGGTGGACAAATAGGGGTGAGAGAAAGGAGAAAGTTTTATGGAGCGAGGCCGCGGGAGGGAGAGCGGCATGCACTTAGGAAGATCAGAAGAGGAGTTAGGATGAAAATAGTGGTAGGAGATAGCAAGAGATGCAACATTGCGGCGATGAGAAAGGGGCTGAAGACAGTCAGTTAGAGGGGAAGAGTTCAAGAGACGAAAAGCTTTTGATTACATCCTGTCTAGAAGAGCGGTTTGAGTGGAACCACTTCTTCCCGCAGACATGTGAAACATACTCTCTACATGGACGGATAAGGCCCCTGAACAGAGTTAGCAGATGAAGGGGTGACAAAAACTGGCGTAGGTGTCTTAGAACGTCTAACTTAATAGAAGCTAAGTTTAATATCTAAGGATGAGATGAAATGTGAGGCTTCCAGTTTAGATTATAAGCAAAGGACAGACAGAGCATGTTCAGTGTGGGAGAGGGGAACAGCTGAGTGTCGTTTAAGAAGAGGGGATAGTTATCTGGAAGGCCGTGTCGAGTTGATAGATGGAAAAATTGAGTTTTTGAGGCATTGAACAATGCTAAGTTTGCTCTGGCCCAGTCAGAAATTTTAGAGAGATCAGAAGTCAGGTGTTAATTCTATGTTAGACGTCTAGGTTAAACTTTTATGAAAAGACGCGGGAAAGTGTAGGGTGATATACGAGAAGAAAATTTGTTAGAAGATCGTTGTTAAATAACAGGAAGAGAGTGGGTGACAGGACAGAACCCTGAGCAACACCACTAATAGTTTTAGGAGAAGAAAAGTGACCGTGTACCACAACATCAATAGAACTGTCAGAAAGGAAACTTGAGAAAATGTTATAGAGAGAAGGATAGAATCTGTACGTGAGTACTTTTGAAATGAAAGCTTTGTGCCAGACTATCAAAAGCTTTTGATATGTTTACGGCAACAGCAAAAGTATATATACATATACGAGTATATATATATATATATATATATATATATATATATATATATATATATATATATATATATATATATATATATATATATATATATATATATATATATATATATATATATATATATATATATATATATATATATATATATATATATATATATATATATATATATATATATATATATATATATATATATATATATATATATATATATATATATATATATATATATATATATATATATATATATATATATATACGTGAAAATTCGCTTTGACAGTTGTGATGGTTCTGCAGATTTTATATATTTGTATTTTTTTTTTTTTTTGCCGTACCTAAGAGCAAGGATTATGTTATTGCTGCTCCTGTTGGTGATGTGGTTTCTTTTGTTGTAATCACTGTTATTGTCGATGTTATGTTTGCTTGCAATACTGATGATACTACCGTTATTTTTTTTCGGCCGCCTCACATCGTCGTCATGAACGTCAGCATACTCAACACTTTTGCTTTCATCGCCGATGTGAAGAATAATGGAGCGGCAAGTGGTGGTGGAATCTCCCCACATACCTAATACGAGTTGATCGTCAAAGGGAACGTTACTTGCTACTACCACAACGCCCACGTCAAATGATCTGCAGAATCAGATATTTACTGCAATTTTTTTGAAACTGTTTCCGCATTAATTTTAGTACAATTAATGCGAAGCTGTTTGGATGGACATAAAATTAAATAGTTATGTTCCTTATTTTTACATTACCAAAACTTCATCAAAGCCAAACATCTTGACCTATAGAACAACTCATTTGTTTTGTTTTATAATGCCTTTAATAGGATGCCCTGAAAAATTAAAAACAAAGAAGTGAAATAAACCTGCATATCGCAGAAAGTAGAGGCGAATGAGGTGTAGTGGTGAGGAGAACCAGGTGGCACCCGATGATGTGATCTATCATTGCTTCCACCAGGTTCCCCATTGGGTCCACTTGTAGACCTCTGCCAATAACGATCGTCAGCATCACCATCAAAAGTCCCATGTAACGCCGTGTGCCCTTTTTCCTTTTCATGATGAGGCTAAAACAATTATATATATATATATATATATATATATATATATATATATATATATATATATATATATATATATATATATATATATATATATATATATATATATATATATATATATATATATATATATATATATATATATATATATATATATATATATATATATATGGACGAATTTATTTTTCAGGAAAGTTTCATCAATTCACCGATATTATGAATCGTGAAGTTAACATAATATAATATATATTTAACTTTAAGAAATAGTTAATAACTTTGCCGAACAAACGATTCACTTAGGGTGATAAACCGTGCTTTTGTAGTATTCACTGAGCCAAGACAAGGATGGAAACACAGCTGGTAGTCTTGAATTTATTATATTAACTGTACAGCGTGACAGAAGCAGACGCGGAACGGACTGGTGACTGAGGAAAGAATCGCGGCGTGGCCGGTCGGTCAGGTCATCAACACAAATGCAAAGGCAATGACCACACTTCCCACGTGGTCCGGCCAGCAGCGTTAGGTCACAAGGCCGGATGCACCACGTGGGAGACTTGAGTGTGGGACAAGGGTTCGGTGTCCCGCCACTTGCATGGAATTAGAGCCGGGAATCCTTGGGGGAATTAGCAGGAGTGGCTGGCCTGAGAGACAAGGTCGCTACAGTACTCCCCCTCCCCCTCAACCCAGAGAAACATAGGTACAGGAGGCAAAGATGGAAAATAATGGGAGTTAAGAGGCCTGGAAATATTGTGGGCGGAGCACCGTCCTGCCGGAGGGTGTGGTAAAACCCTCCAAGTCGACGTGTTCCTTCTCCTGAATGGGTGCAGTGTCCTCCTCGCCAGGGTGAGGGGTCGAGCAGGGAGTGCGCAGCGGGGCTTGCCGTAAGAGGAGACCGGTGCACACGGGAAGCAGCTTGACCTGTGGGAGGCAAAGGCACTGGAAGGAAGGGGGAAATGGAGGGTAGCGGCGGTGGAGGGTGGGGCACGGTAGGGTTGTCGTGAAGAGAGCCTGAAGGGGGCGGTGGCGAGGGTAAGGTTACGGGAGGGTCATGGCAGTCTTAACCCTTTCCCATGAATCGATATAGCAGTGGTTCCTCACGTCGAGGGTGACGTATTTATCCACTTGGGACATGACTTGGTAAGGACCTGTATAGGGCGGCTGCAGCGGACAGATGAGTGCGCCAATCCTCAAGAAGACCGACATACTTGCTGTCCAAAGCTTCGCCGCGAAGTGGTGGGGCGTGATGAGGGGGGGGGGGGTTGGCTAGGGTGGAGAAGTGGGTTAGAGGCTCGCCATAGCGTGCCGGAGTGCTGGTAAGAAGGACAGGGAGTGGCCGCCGGCATCTACCGGTGCGACGAACTGGCATGGAACCCGCAAGTCTTCCCTGTAGATCAGATCTACCGGCGTGTGATGGACGTCCTCCTTCTCAGTGGCACACAGGGTTAGCAGGTTGATAGGTAGGGCGTCTACCCAGTTGCTGGAGTGTTGCAGCGAGCGTATAGATTCCTTAATTAAGGCGCCGGTGGAAATGTTCCAGCATGCCGCTGGACTGTGGGTGGTAGGCTGTAGTTCGCTGGTGCGTCGTGCCAAGGAAGGCCAAAAGCTCACACCAGGCATGGGACTCAAACTGCACACCATGATCGGTGATGACTGTGACTGGTGCCCCGAAGTGCGTAACCCACCCCGAGAGAAAGTCGGCGGCCTTACACTCCGCTGTGCTGTCTGGCATGGGGATGGCGGCTCCCCAGCGGGTGGTTCTGTCAACACAAGTAAGGAGATACCTGTAGCCAGGGGAGGGTGTCAGAGGCTCGATCAGGTCGATGTGGACAGTGTGGAAACGGTCAGTGAGCGTGGGTATGGACTGCAGGAGGTGCAAGTGTGGCAGTGGACCTTGGCAGCCTGACAGGAAAGACAGGTACGCATCCATTCTGATATTTCTCTTCATTCCTGGCCACACCGCTCGCATGCTGATGATGCGGTAGTTACCCAGTACGCCGGGGTGGTTGAGGGAGTTGTAGTGGGTGAAGACCTGCCAACAGTAATGCCGTGGTACTGCCGTGGGATGTATAGGTGCGCCAGGCCACAAGGAATTGTCACATCATAGCTGTGAGGGGGATTAAGGGATGTGATGCCGGACAAGCTAAAAGGCCATGGGTCCCTTCAGCAGCGCCTGCATATACTGGTCGTTTTCCTGCGCAGCTGCTACCGCTGCAGAGTCAAAAGATGGTGGGCGTGTGATTGTGACCACGCTTCGGAAGAGTGGGTCGCCGCGGGAGAGGGCGTTGGCTACGGGGTTGTGCTCTCCTCGGATGTGCCTGATATCAATGGTAAACTCTGATTTGAAGGCGTGCTGTCTACACACACGGATGATGAACTTGTCGCCCGATTGTGTCATCGTGTGCGTCAACGGCTTGTGGTCGGTGAACACATGAAACTCACGGCCCTCCAGGAAGTGGTAGAAGTGTGGCACAGCCTCGTACACCGCTACAAGATCCCAGTCGAATGCACTGTATGAGCACCTTTTTTCAGCCACTTGCTGAAAAAGGCGGCAGGCCGGAACTCACCGGCGACCTCCTATTGGAATACCGTTCTCACTGCTTCCGCTGTAGGCGTCGGTGGAGAGAACCGTCGGCGAGTGGGGAACAGGGTAAGTGAGGCGGGTGAGAGAGACGACCCGTCGCTTGAGAGCATTGAAATCGTCTTCCGCGCTTTGTTCGCACTCCAGGTGTTTCGGTGAGTTTTTCTTTTTTTTTTTTTTTTGCGCCCTTCAAGAGGTGGTTGAGGGGCGCAAGGAGCATAGCAGCCTGGGGGATGAAACAGTGATAATAACAAGGAATTCCCTCAGCTTCCTGACGGTTGTTGAGCTGACAACCAGCGGGAAGGGCTCAAGGCAAGCTATATTCACCCAATGGCCCAGGAAGTCTACGGAAGGGGAGCTGAATACACACTTGTTAGGATGGATTTTGATGATAAGGTTCAGTAGGCGGGAGAGCACTTGGCAGAGGTGTTCCATATGCTGCCTGGACAGAGTAGGAGGCGACGAGGATGTCGTCACTGTACACTACGACGAAGTCCAGCCCCTCTTACAACACCTGTTCATGAAACGCTGGAAGGACTTGAGCCGCATTTCGAAGCCCGAAGTTCCTTCAAGGGATATTCAAAGAACCCGAAGGGACGTCGTCACCCGCGGTCTTGGGGATGTCGTCCTCAGCCACAGGAATCTGCTGGAGGGGCTTAGAGGAGGTCGATTTTGGACAAAACTGACTTGTAGACCTTGGTGTGGAAATCCAACACGTGGGATATTGTGTACCTGACGGGGCGGTTCATAGGGGTTGAGGACCCTTTTTTGGGACTTTATATATATATATATATATATATATATATATATATATATATATATATATATATATATATATATATATATATATATATATATATATATATATATATATATATATATATATATATATATATATATATATATATATATATATATATATATATATATATATATATATATATATATATATATATATATATATATATATATATATATATATATATATATATATATATATATATATATATATATATATATATATATATATATATATATATATATATATATATATATATATATTCGTTCTCTTCCCAAACATCAAGAGTGAAGCATCCCATCGGAGCCACTGAAGAAGGGTCACGGACCCGAAATCGCGACATGGCAGGTACACTGTAAAGATGTCATCACAGGACACACGAAAGAGGATCGTACTATTTTAAGGAATAAAAGGAAAGTCCTTAAAAGATACAAAACGCAGAACTTACCATCACTCTCAACCATATATATATATATATATATATATATATATATATATATATATATATATATATATATATATATATATATATATATATATATATATATATATATATATATATATATATATATATATATATATATATATATATATATATATATATATATATATATATATATATATATATATATATATATATATATATATATATATATATATATATATATATATATATATATTTTTTTTATTTATTTATTTTTTTTTTTTTATGTAGGAAGGATACTGGCCAAGGGCAACAAAAATCTAATGAAAAAAATGCCCACTGAAATGCCAGTCACATAAAAGGGTCAAAGCAGTGATAAAAAATTGGTGGATAAGTGTCTTGAAACCTCCTTCTTGAAGGAATTCAAGTCATAGGAAGGTGGAAATACAGAAGAAGGCAAGGAGTTCCAGAGTTTACCAGAGAAAGGGATGAATGATTGAGAATACTGGTTAACTCTTGCGTTACAGAGGTGGACAGAATAGGGGTGAGAGAAAGAATAAAGTCTTGTGCAGCGAGGCCGCGGAAGGAGGGGAGGCATGTAGTTAGCAAGATCAGAAGAGCAGTTGGCATGAAAATAGCGGTAGAAGACAGCTAGATATGCAACATTGCGGCGGTGAGAGAGGGGCTGAAGACAGTCAGAGGAGAGGAGTTGATAAGACGAAAAGCTTACTTACACCAACGGAAGCTTGGTGTAGGCAAAAGGTCGCTCTAACATCACGAGTATGTTATGAGGTGTAGGAGATGGGAATAAAAAGAAACAGACAGAGAGACAAGCTGTCAGACCAGAGAAGGTCAAGATGGGCAAGCCGCCTGTCACAGTAAGTAATGCAGTCAGAGTACTCGTAAATTGTTGGTGTTATATTTTGACGGAGAGGGATTGGGTGGGTGTAGGATGTGTTTCCTCATTGAATATTAGTTGTGAGGTATGTGTAGGATGTGATTTATCACTGAATATTAAATATGTGAAGTTATTTGAATCGGAAGTG
>NC_087169.1:6429616-6457116 GCF_035594125.1 Scylla paramamosain
ATTATGGCTTTGCTGTTCTCATGCTGGGCAGGGTTTTCAAGGCCTCTGATTGGATGTTAGGGCTCGGCTCATCTTTCTTGATGTACAGCACTTCTAAGATGGCAAGGGGCTAGTCATCGGGGCATGCAGTGATGATTTCAATGTTTAAGTGTTTTTTTTTTTTTTTTTTTTTTTACATTTTTCTTGTTAGCCAGGACATGTGTTCTTCTTCCAGGTGTTTCTTCGTGTTACGACCACATGTGTGATAATGTGTTACGACCACACTTCCCAGCCTCTTCACAAAGCTGCCGCACCTGGACTAACTTCCCTGAACCACCTCCTGTGTGGACTTAGTGCAGGGCTCAGAGACTGGTGTACAGAATCCCTTGTGACTCCTGCATTTCTTACACAACAGTCTCACCTCCAGATCGCACTAATTTGAGGTCACCAGACTGTTTTACCAATCTACAAACAAGGGAAATACTCAAACAATACGTAACACTCACAGCTGCGAAAGAATTGACAACCAGGTCTAGGAAAAGCAGTTATAGAATACAATAACATGTATATGGTCGATGTATAATATCACATTGGACATCCGCCCTCCGTAACAATCCTCCCAGTGTCAAACAGTGTTATAGCCTTAAGGTGAGTAATGTCGTTTACTGCCTCCCGGACGGCAGGCCTTGTCAGGACCTGAGATGGGAGTGTAGAGCGGGGATCGGTACAGAAACTTCTAGACAGGTGCCGTGAGTTTATTTGCAGGCGCTGTTCACAGGCGCAGTTAGATTCCTCAGACACGGTCACAGCAAGTTTACAACAACAGAGGCCTGCCAACAACCAATTAAATAAATATGAAATCCTACACGAAATTAGTGGACACATCACAAGTTATAATATAAACATGGTCTGGAAATGTTATACTAATCCAACTCCATAGAAAATCATGTTTCTATCAAATATCACCAACAAGGTACATTCACAATAAGTACTTAACAAGATCACCCAAATACTTTTAACTGTAATCACATACACTTACATGTTCATCAAAACTAATACTAAATAAATACATCATAATCACAATACCATTATAATTCAAAGTGCTTACCCAAACTCCAGGTGGTGCTTAAATCACAATAAAGGAAAACCATTGCAGGCGTGTGTGTGTGGTGTTTTAGGTAGGCGTCCAGTCAGCCGAATGACCGAGACCGTGGCAGTATCAAATGAGATGTAAACCACATTACTGGAACCTACCTTGAACTTTTAATGGTGTATAAATGTACTCCTACAGGAGTAAAGTTCACTACGCAGATAATTACTTAGGACCTCTGCGGATGAAATGCCTCAGCCAGCAGTAGCATTTAAGGGGAGCGTCCGGTCTGGAGACGAAAAAAAATGAAAAATAATGACTTTTTGTGAAAAAAATATATGTGGTAGGTATACTTGTTGGCAGCAATCTCGTAAAGATTTAAGGGGAAATGCCCCATAGTTTCCCTTTAAATGGCATTTAAATGTCACGCAATCAACCACGTGCGTTTGTTTACATCAGCAGAGTAAGTTTTTCTTACCCAATACTACGAAAAAACGCTAAAATCTGAACTTTTTTTTGCTTGGATACGATATGGCAACACTCAAGGCGAGTGTGTGTGTGTGTGATACTAGCTCCCAGCAAGGATCCTGCCTCCTCAGTGCTCACGTAGCTCTTGTCACGGGAGGTTGTTGCTCAGTCTCTCGCGACTTCTCCCACTCTCACAGCTACTAAGTCCAGATGAAGCCGAAAAGAAAGCAGAAAGAGAAAGCATCAGCAGAGTACGAACCTGGTGGCTTCTAAAAAACCTGGCAACAAAGAGAAGTGTGGGCAACTTTGACACCCCTTGCTTGACAAGATAATACATTGCCTTTTCGAAGGCAATGGGGGACCAGGAGCCTGATATACTTAGAAATACATCTGATTGTATCAATAGATTGATTATGATAAAAAAGAACTCATAATAAACCTGAAAAAGCTTCCTAGTGTATTATAACTGGATCGTAATCGATCAATAAACTTTATCGGCCCGTATCTCAAAACATAAGTTATCCCCCTTTAAAAGTTTTCACAGGAGTTAGTTTTAGCTTGATTTCAATGAAACAAAAACTAAAACACAGAAGAATACTTCTTCTTCAAAGTTACGTAGGCGTTTTTTTTATATAGGTCTCATGTAATTTTGTATTAATATTTTTTTGGTAAAAAAAAGGCGAAAGAAAGACAGATAAAGAAAAAATCATAAAACAAAACCAAAAGCCAAAATGAAAAATCTGCCTACGTAACTTTGTTAGGTATCATAACATCTCTAAGCCACAGAAAAATAAAGGTTGTGGGCCAATTAATAACGACGGTGAAAAGTTTTAAAATTTTCCTTGAAATTGGAATTGGGGGGGGTGGGGATGAGGGGGGGTGGGGGCAAGAAAGGGGATCAATGTCTAATATTGATATACATGTTGCCAATACTTCACAACATAAAAATCAGAGCGATTCATGCTTATTTAGCAGAGATACAGAAACACCCATCCAAACCGGACTCTCCCCTTAAGACACAACAAGCTCACTAACAAGACATGATACATTACTACAAAAGAATGCCCACAAACACAGGAGGATTAGTTACCACTCACTGTGTGAGCTCGGCCTGCACACATACGCAGCTAAGGAGTCACTTCCCTGGATATAGTGTGTGTTATAGTTATACACAACTACCCTTTCTGGCAGACTACTGTGGAGACTCCTTTTTTTTTCTCTATAAACAGGCCTGGGCTGGTAATGACTCATTTATCTATCCCCTTAAGACAGCTGACCCGACTAACTATTATCCCGCCCTAGTCTCCGTCAAATATTAGAGCAAGTCTCAGCACATCTGCTCCATCCAAGTGCTGGGAAGTGACTGACTGAAAGCGCCCCTCTCCCTCTGTTGATAAAGGTAGGGGATACAAAGAAGAAGAGGAAGGGACGACACACATACATACTACCCCACGCTCCCCACGCACGAACAAAACACCTTACTTCTCAAAATTCTAATGATCAAACTAGTGGGGGGATAGATGAATGGTGATAATTTTATTGTTGAGTCAATTTTTATTGTCTTTTACTAAATACTGGGTGAGATTCACATTAAATGGACAAGGGAAAATAAGGAAATTGACATGAAGAATATGAGTGACTGCTTGTATAAACATCATTCAAGAAGCGCCGGGCTTGGTAGCTCCGTGTTCAGGCCACGTCCAAGTCTCGCTACCAACTTCTCTCTCTCTCTCTCTCTCTCTCTCTCTCTCTCTCTCTCTCTCTCTCTCTCTCTCTCTCTCTCTCTCTCTCTCTCTTACTACTTTCTTCATTCTATATCGTTTTATCTCGCTGTACATTACACATGTTTATTTTTATTATCATATATTATTTAATTCTCCAGCATATGTAGTAATAATAATATTTACGTTTCTGTATTAGCTAGCTGTCACCGTGTTACCAGGTAGTAGCTGGTGGACGAGGGTGCCGGTGGGCAGATGATGACAGATGAGGTTCATGTGTGACAGAAGACACCCATTAGTCATTGTAGGTACTTGCAGAATAAATGTAAAATACATTGTAAATGGCCACCCTGAAGTTTCTTATAAATCCTGTCTGTATGTAAATCCACAGAGAACAGAAGAGACTGAGAGAACTGAGGTGCCTGTCATAAGATGTTGGTAACATAAAAGGGACAGTAACAGGCATAACAATGAAACACCATATTTTGTTCACTTTCATGTAAGCAAACACTAATCTTATGACATCTTGATCCTTCATCCTAAACCTCTGTACAGCTTAGATTATTTTGGCTAAGCTGCAACTCAATTCCTTCAAAACTAAATGTTTCACTTGTCAATAAAATTTTGCTCAACCACTGGATTCAGAAGTAGCGACATGGTCCTCACCAAAAATTTTCCCGAGCCTCCAGACTTGACCAAAATATCTTATATCTTTTCGCATTCTATCCATGACAAGTTAGAGATATATCTTAAAAGAGTTAACCCCACGCACGGAATGCACAGCTCACACTATTACATCAAGCGTGATCAGCGGCCTTCTTTCTCTTTTCCTCCCCGTCTCCCATTCCTTGTCTGACCCCTCATGCTTCCGTAATCATCACACCTAAGCCAAAAATCGTCATTAACCCAACCTCTCTCTCTCTCTCTCTCTCTCTCTCTCTCTCTCTCTCTCTCTCTCTCTCTCTCTCTCTCTCTCTCTCTCTCTGTTTAATACATCGTATTTTATAATTCACAGTATGATTTTTTTTTTGTTTGTTTGCTCGTGCCGCCATTTTTTTTTTTTTTTTGTCTATTTATATATTCACACTGAGAGGTACACTTTAAGCTTCAGTTTTAATTTAGGTAAGCATAGGCCAGCTGAGAACGGGAGTTGATAGGTAGGTGCGAGTATGTACTCATATGTAATATGTAAAGAAAAAAAAGTTTCCAAATATTTTATTAGTTTCATATGATGCGTAATAGTTACTCTTCATGGTGTAAATTCTGAAATGTATATAGGGTGAGCCAAGAATGTATAAATAAGCGTCATAAGTGATCATATTTATCTCAGTCTATGAGGTTATTCTAAAGTATCCTTTAACAATTCTTATCACATACGGATTATTAGCATTTGTCTATGAAAGTTGTCTTTTACTGAACCTGACTGCAATATATGAAAAAAAAAAAAATATATATATATATATATATATATATATATATATATATATATATATATATATATATATATATATATATATATATATATATATATATATATATATATATATATATATATATATATATATATATATATATATATATATATATATATATATATATATATATATATATATATATATATATATATATATATATATATATATATATATATATATATATATATATATATATATATATATATATATATATATATATATATATATATATATATATATATATATATATATATATATATATATATATATATATATATATATATCAAAATAATACCTGACAAAATTTAAGTCAGTTTTATTTTATTTTATTTATTTTATTTTATTTTATTTATTTATTTATTTTTTTTTTTACATTCTTAGTGAAATTACAACTGACAGGATATGAATCAAGCAGCAGGCTGTGATTTCAAAATCACCAGCAAGGTCACGGCCACTGTATCACTTCAGTTCCATCTTTGTCTACACAGGAATTCATGGATTGATTTATCTTTAACATGTCCAAGGATATACAAAATCAGCTAGATTATAAAGTTATGTGCAAAGACAGGCTTTTCACATTTTTATTTATTTATTTTTTTTTTTCGCCAGATTTCCAAGATTAAAAAAAAAAAAAACGCCCGCTCCTTGAAAGTAGGGCAACAAGTGGTTGCGCTGCTATTTACTCGTTATTTACAGCGCACGTTGCCTTCTTCGCATCCTCCTCTGTCTTGCAGCCACTTAACATCTCTATCTGGCTTCTATTTCCTGGGCATCTGCCTTTCAATAATGAATACACAGCTCACAAGACGTCTAAAATGCGTCACTATTTCATGAAACTACTCCCCCTCCTCAAGAAAAAAGAGAGAAAAAAAAAAATCAAACAATTTTCGTTAAAACTTATTATTGTGTCACAAATACCGAAATATCTAAATATGTATAAGTATATGACTTCAAAATAGCAAAGGCATGAACAGACCAGTAAATTGTGAATGAAATATCACCATTAAAGTAATTGACAAAATGTGTCACACTTCAGTTCCATCCTTATCGACATAAGATTCCTTTACCTTTCTTTTATCACACACACACACACACACAAAAACAGGAAGAGGCAGTAACCTTTTATCTGATTGCCAGTATGGGTTCCGTCAAGGCCGCTCTACTGGTGATCTTCTGGCTTTCCTTACTGAGTCTTGGTCATCCTCTTTTAGATACTTTGGTGAAACTTTTGCTGTTGCCTTGCACATATCAAAAGCTTTTGATAGAGTCTGGCACAAAGCTTTGATTTCCAAACTACCATTCCTACGGTTTCTATCCTTCTCTCTGTAACTTCATCTCAAATTTCCTTTCTGACCGTTCTATTGTTGCTGTGGTAGACGGTCACTGTTCTTCTCCTAAATCTATTAACAGTGGTGTTCCTCAGGGTTCTGTCCTGTCACCGACTCTCTTATTATCATTCATTAATGACCTTCTAAACCAAACTTCTTGTCCTTTCCACTCCTACGCTGATGATACCACCCTGCACTTTTCCACGTCTTTTCATAGACGTTCACCCCTTCAGGAGGTTAAAATTTTACGCAGGGAAGCCACAGAACGCTTGATATTTCTAAAATTTCTGATTGGGGCAGAGCAAACTTGGTATTGTTCAATACCTCAAAAATTCAATTCCTCCATCTATCAACTCAACACAACCTTCCAGACAACTATCCCCTCTTCTTCAATGACACTCAACTGTCCCCCTCTTCTACACTGAACATCCTCGGTCCGTCCTTTACTTATAATCTGAACTAGAAACTTCACATCTCATCTCTAGCTAAAATAGCTTCTATGAAGCTAGGTGTTCTGAGACGTCTCCGCCAGTTTTTCTCACCCCCCCCGCTGCTAACTCTGTACAAGGGCCTTATCCGTCCATGTATGCAGTATGCTTCACATGTCTGGAGGGGTTCCACTCATACTGCTCTTCTAGACAGGGTGGAATCAAAAGCTTTTCGTCTCATCAACTCCTCTCCTCTAACTGACTGTCCTCAGCCTCTCTCTCACCGCCGCAATGTTGCATATCTAGTTGTCTTCTACCGCTATTTTCATGCTAACTGCTCTTCTGATCTTGCTAACTCCATGCCTCCCCCCCTCGCTGCACAAAACTTTCTTCTTTCTCTTATCCCTATTCTGTCCACCTCTCTAACGCAAGAGTTAACCAGTATTCTCAATCATTCATCCCTTTCTCTGGTAAACTCTGGAACTCCCTGCCTGCTTCTGTATTTCCACCTTCCAATGACTTGAATTACTTCAAGAGGGAGGTTTCAAGACACTTATTCATCAATTTTTGACCACTGCTTTGACCCTTTTAAGGGACTGGCATTTCAGTGGGTATATTTTTTTATTGTTTTTTTGTTGCCCTTGGCCAGTGTCCTTCCTACATAAAAAACCTAAATAAATAAATAAAAATAAAATAAAAAATACACACACACACACCCTTCACTCAAAATTCAAAATTATCATGGGGACTCGTACACCAGCCTCGGAGTCCCCATTTGGGTCGGACTCCTCTTCTGGTATCGACCCCCCTAAGTGTCTTAACACCCCCCCAAAACTTTTCTTCGTTAACTTCTGCAACATTTGCGGTCTTAGATATAATTTTCAATCTGTAGAACACCACCTCTCCTCTATTAAATCTCATTTTCTTTTCCTCACTGAAACAGAGGTGTCTGAGGCAACTGACAGTAGCCCCTTTTCTGTACCCTTCTACTTTCTCTATCCTCATTTTTAATCCAAAACTGGATGTTGCGTTTATGAGCGCAACGACTTAACCTCCTCTCCTGCCCACGCTCTTGAATCTTCCGAATTTTCTACCATCTGGCTACGAATAGAGAGTCATTCTCCAGCTAAATTCATTTGTGCTGTATACCTCTCACCTAGCTCCTCTGACTATAAGAAATTCTTTGACTAATTAACTTCCAAAGTGGAACATATTCTGACTCTCTTCCCAAGCTTTAATACAGATCTCCATTCTTGGAGACTTCAGCGTTCACCACCAGCTTTGGCTTTCCTCTTCTCTCTTGTTATCCTACGACCTAGAGCGATTGGTGCAACGCCCTACTAGTATTCCTGACCGTCTTGGAGGTAAGCCTAACACTCCTTACATTTTCCTAACCTCTAATCCTTCTGCTTATTCTGTTACCGTCTCTTCTTTGTTGGTGTCCTCCGATCACAATCTCATATCTGTATCTTATCCTATTACTCCAATCGCTTCTCAGAATCCCCCTAAGTGAAGTTGCCACTGGCGTTTTCTCACTGCTAGTTGGGGGGACCTGAGGTATTTTGCTGATTTTCCTTAGAATAACTACTGCTTCCGTGTCAGGAACCTGTCTCTGTGTACCGAGCGCACAACAGAGATGAGAGTGTCTGACATGGAGGCGTTCATTCCTCATTCTTTTCTCGACCTAAACCTTCCAAATCTTGGTGTAACACAGCCTGTACTCGTGCTATACATGACAGAGAGGTGACCCACAAGAGATGCTTGAGCCTTCCATCACCAAAATCTAATGCACTTTATGTTTCTGTCCGGAACCTTGCCAAGTCTGTTCTCCAACTAGCCAAAAATGTATTCATTAATAATGAGTGTCAAAAATATATCAAGATCTAATCACCATTCGTGACTTCTAGCACCTATCCAAAACACCTCCAATAACTTTGGCTTCTTCTTTTCATCCTTTATTTCAAGCAGATAGAACCATTACTATCACATCAAAGCTAACTCTTCGCTCAACCTTTGCTAAAAACTATTTTTTGACGAAACAGGGCTTGTTCTTCCCTCTCTTCCGCCCTCTGATTACTTCATGCTACCTATTAAAATTATCCGGAATGGTGTTTTCTATGCCCTCGCTCTCCTAAGCCCTCGGAAGGTTTATGGACCTGGTGGGGTCACTCCTATTGTTTTCCGAAACTGCGCCTCCGTGCTTGTACCTTGTTTAGTCAAGCTCTTTCATTTCTGTCTGTCAACATCTTCCTTTCTTTCCTGCTGGAAGTATGCCTACATTCAGCCTTACCCTAAACAAGGATGAGAGTTCTAATCCCTCAAACTACCTTCCTATTGCCTTAATTTCCTGCCTATCTAAAGTTTTTGAATCTATCCTCAACATAGATTCTTAAGCATTTATCACATCACAATCTTCTACCTGATCGCCAGTATGAATTTCGTCAAGGCCACTCTATTCGTGGTCTGGTTTCCTTTATTGAGTCCTGTTCATCCTCTTAAAAGGACAGTCACTGTTCTTCTCCTAAAATCTATTAACAGTGGTGTTCCTCAGATTTCTGTCATGTCACCCGTTTTTTTTTTTTTCCCTTTTATTCATCAATGATCTTCTAAACCAAACTTCTTGTCCTATCTACTCCTAGGCTAATGATACCACGCTGCACATTTCCACGTCTTTTCGTACACGCCCAATCCTTCAGGAAGTAAACAATTCATGCAGGGAAGCCACAGAACGTCCGGCTTCTGATCTCTCTAAAATTTCTGATTGGGGTAGAGCAAACTTGGTATTGTTCAATGTCTCAAAAACTGAATTCCTTCATCTATCAACTCGCCACAACCTTCCAGTTGAATATGCTCCTTTTCTTCAATGACACTCAACTGTCCCCCTCTTCTACACTGTAACTAACTCATCTGTAACTAAAATAGTTTTTATAAAGTTATGCGTTCTGAGATGTCTCTACCAGTTTACTCACCCACAAAAAAAAAAAAAATGCTAACTCTCTACAAGGGCCTTATTCGTCCATGTATGGAGTATGCTTGACATTTCTGAGGGTGTTCCAATCATACCACTCTTTTAGACATGGTGGAATCAAAAGCTTTTCGTCTCATGAACTCCTCTCTTCTAACCGACTGTCTTCAGCCTCTTTCTCTTTGCCACAATGTTGCATCTCTTGCTATCTTCTACCGCTATTTACACGCTAACTATTCTTTTGATCTTGCTGACTGCATGCCTCCCCTCCTCCCACAACCTCGCTGCATAGGACTTTTTTCTTTCTCTCACCTTCATTCTGTCCACCTCTCTAATGCAAGAGTTAACCAGTATTCTCAGTCATTCATTCCTTTCTCTGGTAAACTCTGGAACACCCTGCCTGTTTCTGTATTTCCACCCTCCTATGACTTGAAATCCTTCAAGAGGGAGGTTTCAAGACACTTGTCCTTCAATTTCTGACCACTGCTTCAGACCCTATTCGGGGACTGGCATATCATTGTGCTTTATTTTTTGTTGGATTTTTGTTGACCTTGGCCGGTGTTCCTCATTATATATATATATATATATATATATATATATATATATATATATATATATATATATATATATATATATATATATATATATATATATATATATATATATATATATATATATATATATATATATATATATATATATATATATATATATATATATATATATATATATATATATATATATATATATATATATATATATATATATATATATATATATATATATATATATATATATATATATATATATATATATATATATATATATATATATATATATATATATATATATATACACACACACATACACACAATCGATAAGATAGAATCGCTGGGAAACAAAAGTGTTGTAAGGTAAAACTGAAACAACGTAAAAATGTAAATGTTATGTGATGTAAATGGAAAGCTGGTAAAATTTAATGGAGGGAAGTCTGTATAGAAAATTTAGTTGGACTTAATGAAATGAATCAACCGAATCTTCTATAATGTTAATATCCAGCGGTTATTTCATACATAGGTACATACAATGTTTTTTTTTTGTGTGTGTGTGTTGATAGAGCAATAAATAAATAAATAAATACATAAATAAACAAATAAATAAATAAATTAACTATAAGAAAAGTCCACAATGAATGCATTTCATAGTAATTATTGAACTATCAAATACTCGAGAGCATATGGAATGGTGACCCTGCTACCTCTCGAGCGCTGAAACTCCAGCTGATAAGTCGAAAATCAGTACCTGATTATTTATTTTTCTTGAACCCGTAGCTTGCTGTGTTCGTTTACAAAATGTTGGTGATATTATGTGAATGAAGACTTAATAATGTACCTGTCTGTAAAAGTAGCAACCGACGCCACTATATCGATCAGAAATACTTAGGTATTTGGTTTGTAATTAACATAGTGGCAACTGTTACTATTTTTTCATAAAACGATGCATCATGAAAATTGATCCTTAATACATTAATACTTCATCGTATTCATGGTATATGTATTCCGCTAGGGTCCTAACTTTATTCTGTATGCTGGTATGCAATGCACGCTTAACGTTTCGTTAAGGGCTCATTCAATAGTTTATCACATTAACAATGAATCTCAGAGAATTCATCTTAACTTTTTTTTTTTTATTTGTTGGTTAACTCCGAATAAATATGCATTAGAATAAGATAATATTGATTAAATGACCAATGGTCAGATGGGTAGTAAAGTTCTCTCATATCAAAAGATTCGTAAAATGAACTATTTTTAGGAAATAAAGGAAGGAAAGAATTCATACTAGAAAGAATTTGATTTTGCATGCACACTTCTGGAGTCAAAAATGCTTGTATTTCTTTCATGTTTTCTTGTGACTTAGTTCTTGTAGAAGTTTGATGCAACACGGTTGCTTCTTGTATTTGGTTTTCTCTTGCTTTGCCCCAAATGCTTTTTCGTGGTTTCTTATGGAAGGCTCGAGCTCTAACAGTACCCTCCTGCTGCCAGCGGCGAACCCAACGGTATACGGTAGAAAGGCTGGCCCCGGTCTCCTGGGATATGTCGCGAGCCGTGGCACCCTGGAGCCAAAGTCGCACAATCTTGGCTCTCTCCGCCACCACAATGGGGCTATTAGTCACCCATCTGTCCATTGTCCGTCTCCTGAGCCAAAGTGACAGACGAATTATTATTAAAAGATTCATTATTATAAGATTCAGTCGTATGTAAAATGCAGCTCCTTTATCCCATTTTCTACCTAACAGGATTTTGGTGTCACACTAATAATTTCATATTAATTGTAGTAATTATAAGAAAAAAGTGTTTAAATCCAGATGGCAAGGAAGCTTATTGTTAAGGTCAATTTGGTCTGTGGGTTGTCTTGATGTTTTCCTCACGCATTCACGGTCATATATATATATATATATATATATATATATATATATATATATATATATATATATATATATATATATATATATATATATATATATATATATATATATATATATATATATATATATATATATATATATATATATATATATATATATATATATATATATATATATATATATATATATATATATATATATATATATAATCTAGTGTGAAGCCTACCCTCAGGCTTACAGGGTTTTTCTGGTTTCCTGCATCCTTTAAACAGGTCGCAACGTCAGTTTCAAACAAACTCATAGGTCTCACTATCTCGGTTCAGCCTCACTAGTCTACCGTCTGTATAGACTACTGCGTATTCCACATATACTTTACTGGGTCCTTCTTGTCTCCAGTAACGATTAACCAATATAAGGTGGCCACTGTGTTTCATCCATCAACTGGGAGTGGAGCATTGTAATTGCCAAGAAATTCGAAACAGCTGTAAAAGAAACACAATCCACATACTAGGAGGCACAATTACGACGAGTGACAAACACATATGAAGATTGTAATATTATACGAGCTCCACCATCACAGAACAACAAAAGAAAATCCATCCACGCTCATAGAATATCACCTCTCCTGCAGAATAATATCATCTACAGCTTCCCGGAAGATAGACCACTGCCACCCAGGAACAGCAAGGTCCGGAGGAGTAGAAACGACTGCACAGCAGATAAATTATTATCTTCTGGATCCAGAACTCTTAAAAGAACTATGAAGCTCGGTAGCATTTATAATGCAACAAAATACTACAGATACAAGAACAAGGAGCCCACAGACAAAGGGGAGAGCCAGCCAACCGCTCTTTGATACGCCAAAACCTGGCTCGTAACCGAGGAGTCGGTATATAAAGGTATCTATCCAATTTAAGAGATATAACAAACACAGGCAGGCTCCTGGAGACTCCTATGTCCCACCTATAATCAGCAGGGCCGTACTGCGGTAACTTACTTAAGTAATGGTGAATCAAACAAAAGCCCACTAACCTATATCACCCCTTCGTCCCCTCGCCTCGTGCTGCCTCAACTAGTATCTCTCTCCCAGACTGTCTGGACACCGACTGGCTGAGAAAGGGTTCAACGGCTGTATTATTAAATTCCTCCTACCCTGTCCCGTCCCCGACCTCACCTGCGGGGCTGCAGTAGTTGACATCCCCGTACCCTTTCCATGCCTTGTGTTCATGATGGTGGCCAAGATTAATAATGGTAGCCCTTTCAAACCAATAATTCTAAGAAATGAGACAATGAAAGCATTTTTCGTTTACATTTTCACTAATACACATTATATAATGTAAAATAATGTATAAAGTTGGTGATCTACAAGTAAATAGCAAAATGAAATATGTTGTCATATGTTTCAGAGGCTGGCTAGGCCTATCGGCATGACTTGCCAGTTATGCCAAGCTGGGTCGTTTATGCATTTATATGCACCACTGCTGGTTAAGGAGCCCACAGTAACAGAACCACCCACTGTCCTACAGAAATATTACTCACTCTGGCCAGGTGACAGTATATTTACAATCTTCAAGAAGACAGACTCCCACCTCCTAAAAAAAATTGGTGGTACTCCGGGAAGAATGTAGATAACTGTAGCCTAGCGCAAATTATGGTTCAATCCTCAAACTCCGGGCAAGCACTGCTGCGAGGCCTGACATTAACAGCATTTGACAAACACACGACCTACAAACATACATTATAGAAACACAACCAGCCACTGAACTTGGCCAAAAAAACAGGGGAGATGACGGAGCCTGCTCCCGTCAAAATACTAAGCATTATGACATAAAAATACATTATTCTGCAGAGTCACCCTCCGTCACTGGAGTAGCTGGGATATAAGTCGCAACTACTCTCTCGTCTAATATCTGGCTTGTCTCAGATTCTGGCGTCTTGTTAGGCCTTGTATGGTATACAGTAAAGATAATAATGTGACGTATACTGCAAGCCCGCCCTTAAATATAAAGGAATATACGCCTTCGCCTGGACTCAGCACCATGTCCGCGCTCTCTGATATCCCACCAGCAATTGCTGGAAAAGAGAGGAAACCTACGCGGCCAGGGAGACGCGCACAAGTCAGCACATGTGATGGGGGAAAGTGGGGAGAAAGGTGATGTGGCAGGCCCGTCTCCCCCCTCTGGGCGCTCCAAGCACTCGTCGCCCTTTCACTCCATATGGGAACTAATGTTTCAATTTTTTTTTTTTTTTTTGGGGGGTCTGGGTAAAAACGAACTACATCACGGAAAAAGCAATTCTTCTACTACATGACCTATTCATTAATTCTTTTAAGAAGTAAAGGGAAATGGGGCAAGTCAGGTGGGGAAGATCAACATTTCATTTATACAAATTTTACAGTAACTTCTGGCACGCTTGTCTAGCCGTCAAGGACGTGTCCGCTTCCCACTCTCTCCTCGTTTCCCTCTCTTTGTTTGTTATTCTTCTCTTTATCTCTATTTTTTTTTATCTCACTGCACGTAACACGCCCCTTCCCATCAAAAAAATTCATAAGTTACACACAAACTTCCAAAATTTTAGCACAGACAACAAATAAATTCACTGCTCTGCACATGACTACTCACTCCAAGGTGTCAGAACAATTTATATGACATTCAGAGTTGGGCACACACAATTTACGAAAATAGAGAACATTACAACAATAACATAAAGTCATCATAACAATAAAAAATTAAAAGGGGTCTTACTCAACCCTTCATTCTCAAAATGCCATGTTCTTCTCCCACTCTTCCCAAGATCTCTCTCTCTCTCTCTCTCTCTCTCTCTCTCTCTCTCTCTCTCTCTCTCTCTCTCTCCCAGGGCCTATGATCTCCTTTGATACACTGGTGTGAGGGTTTGCTCCTACTGGGAGTCGTTTTTTAGGTCACATTTCATTTAGCAGCTACTGCTGCTCCAGCATTTGCTGTGACTCTTATTTGTCCCTTCTCCATCGTCTTCGCTCTCCTCTGCCTTCACTACTTCTCCATCTACTCACTTCTCCTTCTCTCTCTCTCTGCTGCACAGCTTCCTCCTTCTTCTGTGCTTTCTCTTACACACTGCACAAAAACAAGACTCACCAAACAGCAACAACCCTGCGCCCTTGCTACACTCATCTCGCCCGCCAGGGGGTCGTAGCCTCTTGGTGCATCATCACGGCACTGCCAGACAATAAATACTCTTTCTGGCCAAACAAATTCCCCCTTCGGGCTGCTAACACGCTGGCCCCTTCAACTCTACTCACTGAAGAACATACTAATCTCACCTCCAGGCCTTCACTTCCCACAACTTCACTCCGTCTTGCTCGCTCTTGTCTTTTTGGAACCACCATGTCACATCCATAAAACGAGTAAGATAAAAGTGCCACTTTCTCGGCAAAACTAAGAGGAGCCTCCTGCCCGCTCTTACTTAAAATGGCTTTTCCTGTTAGTGACACGAACAAGCCTATTTCTCACTGTCGGGCACAGCACTATTATCACATCTTACTCCTTCAGCCGACCAACCGATGTCACAGGAATCGCCACATCGAGCTGACTGCTGCTTCTTTCCAGGATGCAGCACACCCATTTCCGTACACGGAGTGATATTCCCACACATGGCCATCCAAACACAACCTCGTCATATGAAGCCCCCAGCAATGCAGTGGGTGCTTCCCGAGCGGCAAGCAACAAATGGGGAGTTTTTCAGAACAAATCCGTCAGATTCCAATAGCGATATCGTCGCTACCGCATGTCCCTTAGCAACATGAGCTAAAATATTGTTATATTAGATTCCATGGGCATACATATGTATAGAACATTGATAATTATGATACTTTTGAAATTCTGAATCGACTTTTAAATATCTTGTATGTTTAATTATGAGAGAAGTTGGTCAAAACATTATTTTTTTTTCGTGATTATTTAGTAATGTTGTTATCATTATTTTAAATACGGCATATTACAAGCCTTAAATTTATTGATTTGGAGAATGAAAAAAAAATATAAATAAAAAGACTATACAATATAGCATGGCATGCTCTGTAACATCGTGATATATTGTTATAGTTATTTTCTTAAGGATTTAAACATCTCTTTCATGAAGCGAGCTACATGACAAAGTAATCGAACACCAAAAACAAGACTGCCCTGACGTAACGGGAAAGGAATAAAGGAAGCCACAGATTCATGGAGTAGCAACATGGACACTGCAGCAGTAATTAACTGCATGTCCAGCTACGTGTTTTGTTAACATCAACTTCAAGGTTAGATTTACAGCGTTACTCTCCACAGGACAATCGAATTGTCTATTCCAAATTACAATTGTTGTTTCCATGTATTAAGAAGCTGCTCTATGTAATTTGGAGCTTTAAGTGGTATAGACATGTTATTTTAATTTTTTATTGTCGTCTACATTAATACGCTTCTGATCAATGATGTATTTTTGGGGGGAAATCTCAAGATGACCAAATAAATCTAATACCAGTTCACTAGTAAGTCAATTTAAATATCTTTGTTTATGAATACAGTTCGATTTTACCTGTTACTTCTTAGAAGGAATTGTGTAGAAAAGTATATTATATAAGCTCGTTGCATCTTTATGTATATAAAATGACAATGTAGGCATATTTGATATTGTTCCTATGTGTGAGACGGGGACATGACAGGTACTGCCGCGTGGTGACACTCACTTGTTTACCAAATTCCTCATTATTACCAGCAGCTTCACTCGGCACTGCATCCCGACGTTGTGCCGTAACGCTCACGTCAGCTACATGATTACATATCCCACAGAAAGGAAGGATCGGGCTAATAATATCTCTTACAATCCCATACCAGGGAAAACAAAGCTCAACATAACAGAGATGTGCCCCAGACAAGAGGTAATCAGGCTTATCTGCGGTTACACTCAACGTGGCCACGTTCATCTACCAAAACCGCGGCAAACGTTCCGAGTCATCCTGACTCCAAAACTGCTAAACACCGGGTCGCTACGCGCTACTTAGCATTTATGCCTCGTTAACTACGGACGGCACTAAAAAACTGAACTCAAAATGTCTCTCCTCCTCTCTCCGCCACCTATACAAAATATTGTTATCCTTCATCAGTAACTGCCCGACCCTCTACTTGCTTGCTATCCACTCCTGCCTTGACAAGTAGTGGGGCGACGCGTCGCTGAGAGACGCTGGCAGCTATTGTAGCGGCTATCAACAAAAGTGGCTCACTGCGTGAGTAAACATCCACCGTGCCTTGTCCCGGCAGGAGAGTAGCCTGCTCCTTGTCTCCGGTATACCCCCGTTGATTGAGGAAACTCCCACCTCCCCAACAAAGTTAAGAGTCTCTCGGTCATCAGCAGTGGTCTCTAAAATACCATAGACAACAGGCTTGGGCTCGGATCGAGTACCGGTGCCCACAGCCTCCACTCATTATGAGCGCCACCTCCGAGAGGCTCTGCAGGGTGAGGCAAACCACCAGACAAGCTATCTAATCCCAACACTCCAGCAACACTTCTAACAAAGTCATGTGATTCCCGTGGTAGCTCTGCGATTATGAAATCAGCCCCAGCACAATGATTTAAGGACGAGTCCAACTCTGACTCAGCCAAATCCTCGCCAGCAGCGGGACAGGCCTCTCTGCACTCTGTTCCCACTGCGGTATTATCAGTACTTAATCTGTACTCCTCTAGTGGTGGCCCTGCCTAATTGCACAGAACCTGCGAGCGGCCGACGTCGTGGCGCTCGCCTCGCCTTAGAGCGAGTAACAAAACTAGCAAAATCAAGACTCTCAGCAGCCTCCACATCTGGGATGGGGTCCGCAGATGGGGACCTGCCAGGTCATTCCCTAGAAGGAAATCTGCGTCCGACACTGGCAGGTTCTCCGCCACCTACGCCTCTGCGGTCACTAATGGACATAAAAGCCACAGAAAACCGTGGCGAAGCTTTCTACAGCGCCAGTTCCCCGCCACCACACATGCTTATTAGAGACAACTCGCCACCCAGTAACATTCCTGCACAACGCTTGCTGGGCTTAAGATCCGTGGCTGTCACTAACTTAGGACAATTAAATTTAACATGGCCAGTAGTTTTACCGTAATAGCACATAGGCTGTGTACTATATCTGGGAGTGTTGTGCACCATGCTCCCATTCTGTCTCCTTTGGGGACTGGGTAGAGACTTATTACCAGCAGGGCTAACTCGTCCTGACTTGTTACTAAGGCCACTGCTATAACGTGGACTTCCTGACAAAGTAGCGCCTGCCGCGCCTCCAAACAAATCGACATTGGCTCCGCCAGACGTCCTATTAATCCATGGAGGCACAGGTCTGTGGGCTAACACGTGGTCATCTGCCCATGTAGGTAGACCCCTTTAGGCTTTTAAACCTTTTCTCTTGGAACAGTGGTACAAGCTCCTTCTCGGCCAAATCAAAAGAAATTGTTCCATTAATATGAGCTTTTTTAACTCGCAAAAGTGACACGCTCGCTAGGTATCCACCTTTCAAATACCTCCTCGAGTCCCCAAGGTAGCGAGCATAATCGAGGTAAGAATCCTCAGGACTCTTCTTCCCTCCTCGGAACTGTAACCTATACGCCTCTGGCCGCAGATCATAGGCTCTCAGGATGTCAGCCTTAAACTCTTCATAATATTCTAAATCCTCCACTGACATTGTCATAAACTTCGAGTGCCTTGCCTTCCGCCATATTAGCAGCAAGGCCTACCCAACGTTCCTGAGGCCAGCCAAATTCTGAAGCTTTTTTCTTTCTCAGATCTCCTGATCTACCTTCTTAAAATAAATAAATAAATAAATAAAATCATAAATCATCTTTAATCTCTGAACCATCTGGTTTACTACAGTGTCTCCTCTTTCTTTCACCTCTCCTCATACCATTAAGGTGAATGGTATGAATCTTCTCCAACTCAAATATCCTGTTTTTTTTTTCTTCTTCTTCTTTCACAGCCTTTTCTCCTCGCCTTCTTCTTTTTTTCAGCTTTAAGTAGCCTCATTTTCTCCTTAACCTAAAGTTTCTTGGCTTCTCTAACCTCCTTGCTTTGACTTCAGCTTCCAATTCAAGCCTTCTAATTTCTCTAGCCTCTTCCATCTCCATTCTCCTTATTTCCAACTTAAATCTCATCTCCTTAGACATTCCTTTTCTCTGGGAAGAAAATAAATAAATAAATAAAATAAATACCGTGGATAAGACTTGCAAATCTTTGAACACTATTTGTGGGGACGCTGTGTCCTGACACCAAATCCTCTCAGATTTATACTGCCACTTCCAGCAAAGGCAGGGAACTCAGGTCGCGAGTCACCCCTGCTGCCAGCCTTCCCTTCCATGACTTAAGCTGAGTGCAGGCACACAAAGGACAACTTAACAAATGACAAACAACTATCTTCCCACGTGGTTACCAAACTTCCAGCTATCCTGGCAAGGTCACCAAATTCTGTTACGACCAGATTTAGCCCTACTCACAGCTGCCACTAACTAGGGTCAGTTTCCCTAAAACACCTCTTACATGAGCTTAGTGCAGGGCACTAATACGACGAATCCAGACATCTGCTGGTTGTCTACGACAAGCAAATCTCAGAGGTCGCCATTTGGTTTTAACCCAGCTACTGATAAGTGAGTATAACAAATACTAACAGCAACAGCCGGGATATGTCACAAATACTCCCTCTAATATCTGGCTTATCCCAGATTTTGGCCTGACGTTGGGACTTGTATGGTGTACAATAATAATAATAATGACACATACCTGTAAGCCTACCCTTAAATGTACAGAAATATCCCTCGCTAAATATATCTTCACCTGAACATAGCAGCAAGTCTACGCTCTCTGATATCTCATCGGCTACTGATAGAACAAAAACTGGGAACCCACGCTGCCAGGGAGATGCGTGCAGGCCAGAACGTGTGATTGGGGAGAATGGGGGAAAAGGAGTGTGAAGAGCCCGCCTCATGCCTGATGGACGCTCCATGTACTTGCCACTCTCTCATTCTTTATGGGCAAGTATATTTCAGAAATTCTAGGGGCTCTATTGCGAGAGGAGTGTGGCTAGGTGAAAACAAACTACACCACAGAAAAGAGCAATTCTTTTGCTACGTGATCTATTCATTTAAACTCTCTTATCGTTATTCTTCTCCTCGTTATCTTTACCTTTTATCTCGCTGTGTGTAACTTTTTATATATATATATATATATATATATATATATATATATATATATATATATATATATATATATATATATATATATATATATATATATATATATATATATATATATATATATATATATATATATATATATATATATATATATATATATATATATATATATATATATATATATATATATATATATTTAGATTTTTTTTTTTTATGTAGGAAGGACACTGGGCAAGGGCAACAAAAATCAAATAAGAAAAAATGACCACTAAAATGCCAGTCTCATAAAAGGGTCAAAGCAGTGGTCAAAAATTGGTGTATAAGTGTCTTGAAACCTCCCTCTTGAAGGAATTCAAGTCATAGGAAGGTGGAAATACAGAAACAGGCAGGGAGTTCCAGAGTTTACCAGAGAAAGGGATGAATGACTGAGAATACTGGTTAACTCTTGCGTTAGAGAGGTGGACAGAATAGGGGTGAGAGAAAGAAGTAACTCTTGTGCAGCGAGGCTGCGGAAGGAGGGGAGGCATGCAGTTAGCAAGATCAGAGGAGCAGTTAGCATGAAAATAGCGGTAGAAGACAGCTAGATATGCAACATTGCGGCGGTGAGAGAGAGGCTGAAGACAGTCAGTTAGAGGAGAGGAGTTGATGAGATGAAAAGCTTTTGATTCCACCCTGTCTAGAAGAGCAGTATGAGTGGAACCCCCCCAGACATCTGAAGCATACTCCATACATGGACGGATAAGGCCCTTGTACAGAGTTAGCAGCTGGGGGGGTGAGAAAAACTGGTGGAGACTTCTGAAAACAATTAAACTTCATAGAAGCTGTTTTAGCTAGAGATAAGATGTGAAGTTTCCAGTTCAGATTATAAGTAAAGGACAGACCGAGGATGTTCAGTGTAGAAGAGGGGGACAGTTGAGTGTCATTGAAGAAGAGGGGATAGTTGTCTGGAAGGTTGTGTCGAGTTGATAGATGGAGGAATTGAGTTTTTGAGGCATTGAACAATACCAAGTTTGCTCTGCCCCAATCAGACATTTTAGAAAGATCAGAAGTCAGACGTTCTGTGGCTTCCTTGCGTGATATGTTTACCTCCTGAAGGGTTGAACGTCTATGAAAAGACGTGGAAAAGTGCAGGTTGGTATCATCAGCGTAGGAGTGGATAGGACAAGAAGTTTGGTTTAGAAGATCATTAATGAATAATAAGAAGAGAGTGGGTGACAGGACAGAACCCTGAGGAACACCACTGTTAATAGATTTAGGAGAAGAACAGTGACCGTCTACCGCAGCAGCAATAGAACGGTCAGAAAGGAAACTTGAGATGAAGTTACAGAGAGAAGGATAGAAACCGTAGGAGGGTAGTTTGGAAATCAAAGCTCTGTGCCAGATTCTATCAAAAGCTTTTGATATGTCCAAGGCAACAGCAAAAGTTTCACCAAAATCTGTAAAAGAGGATGACCAAGACTCAGTAAGGAAAGCCAGATGATCACCAGTAGAGCGGCCTTGATGGAACCCATACTGGCGATCAGATAGAAGGTTGTGAAGTGATAGATGTTTAAGAATCTTCCTGTTGAGGATAGATTCAAAAACTTTAGATAGGCAGGAAATTAAAGCAATAGGACGGTATTTTGAGGGATTAGAACGGTCACTCTTTTTAGGAACAGGTTAAATGTAGGCAAACTTCCTTCAAGAAGGAGAGGTAGATGTTGACAGACAGAGCTGAAAGAGTTTGACTAGGCAAGGTGCAAGCACGGAGGCACAGTTTCGGAGAACAATAGGAGGGACCCCATCAGGTCTATAAGCCTTCCGAGGGTTTAGGCCAGCGAGGGCATGGAAAACATCATTGCGAAGAATTTTAATAGGTGGCATGAAGTAGTCAGAGGGTGGAGGAGAGGGAGGAACAAGCCCAGAATCGTCCAAGGTAGCGTTTTTAGCAAAGGTTTGAGCAAAGAGTTCAGCTTTAGAAATAGATGTGATAGCAGTGGTGCCATCTGGTTAAAGTAGAGGATGGAAAGAAGAAAAAGCAAAGTTATTGGAGATATTTTTGGCTAGATGCCAGAAATCACGAGGGGAGTTAGATCTTGAAAGGTTTTGACATTTTCTGTTAATGAAGGAGTTTTTGGCTAGTTGGAGAACAGACTTGGCATGGTTCCGGGCAGAAATATAAAGTGCATGAGATTCTGGTGAAGGAAGGCTTAAGTACCTTTTGTGGGCCACCTCTCTATCATGTATAGCATGAGAACAAGCTGTGTTAAACCAAGGTTTAGAAGGTTTAGGACGAGAAAAAGAGTGAGGAATGTATGCCTCCATGCCAGACACTATCACCTCTGTTATGCGCTCAACACACAAAGACGTGTCTCTGACACGGAAGCAGTAGTCATTCCAAGGAAAATCAGCAAAATACCTCCTCAGGTCCCCCCAACTAGCAGAGGCAAAACGCCAGAGGCACCTTCGGTTAGGGGGATCCTGAGGAGGGATTGGAGTGATAGGACAAGATAAAGATATGAGATTGTGATCGGAGGAGCCCAACGGAGAAGAAAGGGTGACAGCATAAGCAGAAGGATTAGAGGTCAGGAAAAGGTCAAGAATGTTGGGCGTATCTCCAAGACGGTCAGGAAAACGAGTAGGGTGTTGCACCAATTGCTCTAGGTCATGGAGGATAGCAAAGTTGTAGGCTAGTTCACCAGGATGGTATATATATATATATATATATATATATATATATATATATATATATATATATATATATATATATATATATATATATATATATATATATATATATATATATATATATATATATATATATATATATATATATATATATATATATATATATATATATATATATATATATATATATATATATATATATATATATATATATATATATATATATATATTGTTATGACCAGGTTGAGCCCCTCTCACAGCTGAGATCGACTCAGGTCAGCTTATCCCCTAAGCCACTTCTTACGTGCCTTACTGCAAGGCACAAATACAACAAATCCAGGCACCCACTGGTTGACAGCAACTATACAGCTTCAATTAAGTCGCCGCTCTGTTTACTGCCCAAGGAGAAGGGAATATAACAAACGCAAAACTTAATTCTCAAGTCGGTAAGAGCTAATTCACCACGTAGCACGGGCTACAGGCAACAGCAACAATACTAATCGAGTTTATAATACCTCATTGGACACCCCTCCCGCCGTCATGGAAAGCCCACGCTCTTTCCAGAGGCTTTCTAGCCTCTACACTCTTCCAAAAGACAGGCATACACTTCTGATACAGTTGATGTAACCTGGGGAGACGTTAGACAGCTGTGATCTAGCCGAATATTATAATTCTCTAGTTTGTCCCAGTCACAGCTGTGGGCAATCCCAAGCCCAGTAGCGTTTGACAAACACACAACACCACAGTAGGATACTGCATTTAGCCAAAAGGGGGAGAGGATAGGAGCCTGCTTCTTTCAGAACACTCTGTACAACGACACAGCAAGACAAGACTGCACAAAGTAACCCTCTGCCACAGGAGCAACCAGAATTAGTCTCGTCGGATATCTGGCTTCTTCCAAGTCACAGCCTCCTGTGGGGACTTATATATTATGCCATAATAATGTTAACACGTTATACAGTAATCTCACCCTCACGATATACAGCAATATGTTCTCATACCTTCCCTAAATACGCCTCCTCGGCTCGCTAAGCACCACATCTACGCTGTAGGATCATCCGGCGGCTGACTGAGGTGGTGAGAAAAAACAGTTAAAATCACACTCCCCCCAACGCAGATACAAGACGAGGAACTAGAAGAAAAGGAAGGAAGGGGGGAGACAGAGCTTGTGGGGGTGGGATGGAGATATGTCCTGCACTCTCTTCCATACTCTCTCTTCGTCGCTCGCACACTCCCTAACTATACACCTATGTTACATTTTGGGATAGAGCAGCTCCTCTGCTATATAATCTATAAATTTTCAACTCTAAAGAAGAAATGGAAGTGGAGGGAATCTGCTGGAGAAAATCAACTGTGAATATATAATATGTTACTTGAAACCAGAGGTTCTCAACCTGAGGTATATGTACCCTATAGGGTATGCCCTTCTCCACGGGTTGTTAGGGGTACGGCCCGAAACGCTCTTCAGGCCATGTAACTGACCATCCACAGACTAGAGTTGCCAACTCTCAGTTACAGCTTCCCACTAGACTGGTTGTAAAATGTTGCTAAAATCATGAGAAAATTCCCGAAAATTGGTAACTCTGCCGCTGACTTGCATGAGTACTGGAAATGAATAGGGACGCGAGCTTTTGTCAGGTACGCGTCACTAGTCAGTCGAGAACTCAGGATAAGTGTTGCTGGTTGGATCAGGCTGGTCTTTCTGTTATTACCCTTTTACTGAAACATTATATACGCCTTTAGGGAATTTTCTGTCGTTTCCAGTAACACTGCTATCACAAAATGTGTGGCATAACTATGGATATAACAGATGATGAAATAGGACACTACTGTTTTTTTTTTTGTATGTGTGAAGTGGCGTTGTATGATAGGTATTACTGTAGCAGCGATGCATGGCGTAAAATGTCCGTAACATTTTGGGGTACCTTCTCTCTCTCTCTCTCTCTCTCTCTCTCTCTCTCTCTCTCTCTCTCTCTCTCTCTCTCTCTCATTTCCATTACACTGCTTAATTATTGTTTTTCAAAAAGTATTTCTGAATTGATATATTGGAATTTGTAATATGTGAAAATTCCTTAGAGTACGTATACTTTGCGTTGCAGACTATAGCAGCACTGTTGAAATGAAGGCCCAGAAAAAAAAAAAAAACGACGTTACAGTGAGGAGTATATGAAGTCTGGGTTCACGGTCATCATTACAAATGGAATTAAAATGTCTTAGTGTCATCTGTGCCAAAGTACTGCCTCCAGGTGCCATCAAACCAAGCTTGCTCCAGCGACATTCGCACAGTTGTCATCCAGAGCTGAAAGGAAAAGATGTGGGCTACTAAGGGCGCAGAGAAAACATGCATGCTAACCCGCTCAAAACTGGATCACTGGGGGGGCTCTCATCACTCAAATAACGCCGCTCAACATGCTTCGTATGTAGTTCCACTGAAAATTGCTCAACAAAAAGAAAAAAAAACTCGCTCAATTGGGGAGACGCTGATCTTGCCATGTACCAAAGGCATAGTATAAATTAAGCTGAGGGGAAATAATATGCTAAAAAAAGCTTGACACCTCTCTACCGTTGTCAGATAACACTGTTCATTGACGAATCTCCGACATGGCCAAATATATCAAGGATCTGGGATGTTTGCTCACCAGTTGGATGAAACGACAGACGTGGCTTACTGCGCTCAGTTGCTGACACTCATAAGGATAACGATTTTATTTTATTTTTTTTTCTTGTCATGCTCTGGAAGTTTTAACTATATATATATATATATATATATATATATATATATATATATATATATATATATATATATATATATATATATATATATATATATATATATATATATACTTGTCAATTCTTTCTTAGAAACTGAGGGACTAGAGTGGAAAAAATATTGTGGCTCCACAACAGATGGAGCTCCTGCCATGCTAGGCAGTCAGTCAGTATTCAAGAAAAGAATTAAAGCTGTTATCAATAAAGCAAAGCACACACACTGCATGATACACAAGCAGGCTTTAGCAGCCAAGATACTATCTGCTGAGCTGAATGAAGTACTTGATACCACAATAAAAATGGTCAACTTCGTAAAATCAAATGGTCCCCATACTACACTATTTAGACTTCTCTGTTCAGATTTAGATTCTGGCCATGAGACACTCTTCTATCACACAGAGGTTCGATGATTGTCTCGTGTAAATGTTGACAAGAGAGTTTTTGAGCAGCAAAACGATTATTTATTTATTTATTTATTTATTTATTTATTTTATTTATTTATTTATTTTTTTGTTGTTGTTGTAATGACAGGAAGGAATTTCAGATTTATCATGCAAAACTTAATGATCCAAAGTGGGTTACTTACCTTACCTACATTATTTATATTTACACCCCTAAATATTCTAAACATGTATTTGGAATATGATACTGTTTTCACAAACTCTGTTGACAAAGTGGAGAGTTTTCTAATGAAAACAAAAGAATGGGAGACATAAGGAAGGAAAGGAAATTTTGACATGTTTGAAGCATTTGCTGATTGGCAGGACACTTCTACTGTATATTAGATAGTAAAATTTAATAGTAGAACATCTTTCCTCTTTGCGAAATCAATTAAAAAAATTATTTGCATATGTGTCTTAATTAAGTTAGTTTAAGGCTAATTAGACACTCTCCATACAGATGCTGTTTCTGTTAATGATGCCATTCAGGGAGAATATGAGTTTCTGGATGATTTCAGTGTTTGTGATCTCTATGAGAAAAAAATCTTTAGTCAGGTGCTGATGTGAAATAAGCAAGTCATATCCACATGCCGCAGAGGAGCCTCTTCACTCTCTGTTACTTTTCTCAACAACATATTTGTGTGAAAATGGAGTTTCCAGATTAATAGTCATAAAATAAAACTAAATGCGGAAGCCGACTTTCGATGTACTTTAGCGAAAACGGCTCCTCGGCTGGTTAGCTTACTTGTGGAAAAGCAGTTCCATCTGATTAATTCCCTTTGCAGCAAATGTGATAACTTCGTGTTTTCTTTTTTTTTTTTTTTAAGCTCTTTCCTTAACAAAGAAATTTACACTACACAACCACATTCAAAGATTTGTAAATTTACTCTTTAATTTTCAATGGAATTTTTTGTGCTTTCTATATTAAGGTTATGGCAGGACGGCTATGTAGCTCATTCACTTCAGTATTTACAATTATACAAAAGGCGGTGTTTTATGTGTTTCTTTTCACTTATCACAAAGGGAAGGGGTACATGGCTGACATAAAGAATACCTGTAAGGGTATGTGGAGAGAGAAAATATGAAAACCCCTTTTATAAACTCTCGGCGCGCCGAGACACCTCTGTGACTGGTCTCCCGCTCTCTCCCTCTCCTCTCTGTATGGAGTATTCTTCACATGTATTTTTTTTTTTTTTTTTTATGTAGAAAGGACACTGGACAAGGGCAACAAAAATCCAATAAAAAAAATATGCCCACTGAAATGCCAGTTCAATAAAGGGGTCAAAGCAGTGGTCAAAATTTGATGAATAAGTGTCTTGAAACCTCCCTCTTGAAGTAATTTAAGTCATATGAAGGTGGAAATACAGAAGCAGGCAGGGAATTCCAGAGTTTACCAGAGAAAGGGATGAATGATTGAGAATACTGGTTAACTCTTGCGTTAGAGAGGTGGACAGAATAGGGGTGAGAGAAAGAAGAAAGTCTTGTGCAGCGACGGGGGGAGGCATGCAGTTAGCAAGATCAGAAGAGCAGTTAGCATGAAAATAGCGGTAGAAGACAGCTAGATATGCAA
>NC_087169.1:6464616-6484616 GCF_035594125.1 Scylla paramamosain
GCTATCACCAAGATATATCGTTATAAAAGCTATATTATGGAGATAATACCCTAGCAATTCTTGTAACCTCATCTATATGACCATTGATATATATATATATATATATATATATATATATATATATATATATATATATATATATATATATATATATATATATATATATATATATATATATATATATATATATATATATATATATATATATATATATATATATATATATATATATATATATATATATATATATATATATATATATATATATCAGCACTAGCTCAAGCGTACACCTCTCAGCCTTAGCTCAGAGAAGACATTGCCAACCATGTAACCATGTAACCTAAGCATTCATCTTTTACCTGTCAGTATATAGCATAAATAGACAGTTGTAGTTTCTACTGATATCTTCTCTATAACTTTATATAGCAATTCATTAACACTCAGATTTATTACATTTCTAAATATAATGTTTTATTTAATTTTTATTTAATTTTTTTTTTTTTATTTATTTATTTATTTATTTATTTTTTTATTTATTTATTTATTTATTTTTTTTATCTGTGTTGTATGAAATCAATTTATGAGATGGAGAAACTGAAAAGTCAGGATCAACATTTAGATCTTAAAATTTTCCTGTTCCTGCCTCTCCAGTGGCGAACAGCCGAGTAGGGTTTGAGGTATCAGTCTATTCAGAGGCATGGGTTAATATTCCACCACTGCCACCATTTATGTTCCCCTACTTGACTGTTTCCCACTTTAGAGGCAGAAGCATTTGATTTAAGGTATTTCATAGGCTTGAAAAAAAAGTTTCACTCAAGTCAGTATATACAATTTATTTACACCAACAACAGGAGAGTTCATTTGTTACGGGATAATATAGTAACGTGGGGAAGTTCAGTAGTGTTAAGTTTCGGATTACTGAAGAGACGTTAGAATACGCCACTGTGTTTTGTTATTAGTGAAACAGCAACATCACATCACTTAGTTTTTTTTTTTTAGAGTTTTGGGGTACACACTCACAACACTAAGTTCAACGGAGACGCACGACAGGCTTCTTGGTAGCGCTCCTACGCACACGCAGCCCGCTGCCAGCTGCCCGCCTACAGTCACGTCCCGCTTAACACAGCGAACGAAGGCACAACATCCATGTTTGCATCAGCAGCTCGTGATCAGGCTAGGTGGTGACATTTCAACAGATGAAAAACAATAGAAGTTTCCTACACTAGAAAACAAAGACATCTGTAATGTGTAACAAAGCGTTTGTTCCTACCTACCTATCTCTACCTTATCTTTTCTTACTTACCTATGGGTACATCCACCGCTGTTACACAAAACACCAAATCATTCTTATGACCTGAGCGAGCCATCCCCTAGGTAACATTGTTGACAAAGTTATAGGAAACTATCATAGTGATTCTCATTCATGCACCCATAAATTAAAGTCACCACTGAAATAAATCCTATCATAACTATAATCACAAACAAAAAGAAAAAAGTTCTTGTTGGTTTCTGGAGGTCTATATATACAAACATTTGATTGTGATCTAGCATTAGTTTCAATTCCTTATGCCCAAATTCACTAAAACTATGAATATCAATAATCTTCATATAAATGAAGTTCTTCGACTTGTGAAAATTGTGAAAATTTATTTGATGTTTGATGGAATGATTCAAATGAGTCATCTTATAAATCTTAGCACTATCATATTTGTCTAGCCAAATGGCAAAAAAAAAAAAATGCTCATTGATCCCTTAATTCCCTTAATTCCCTTAACTCCCTTAATTCTATTGTTTTATTTCCCACCGAATGGATTTTGACAAATGCACAATTTATGTTATTATTGTATTTATTTTTTTATTACATGATTTATCAGGATGCACTGCTTACCCCTGACCAGGCTTAGGTTGCTTCATTGTTGAAGAGTTGGATGGGTGTGCAGGGTGATGTGAACTTCTGAATGTGTTTCTTGTCCTTGCTGGTGATTTGGGAGACTTGCAGGTTATGGTGCCACAGTCTCTAGTTCCCCGAGGGTGCTATTAGCAGACAGACAGAATCTGGTTAGATTCTAGTAAGCTGTCCAGTCTTTTGGAGGAAGACCCTGGTGTGCTTGAGTGTCTTGAAGGCCAGGCCGGTGTCTTGGAAACCACCCAGGAAGTCTGCTAGTGATGGCTTGTGGATGTGGAGTGATGCCAGTGAGTAAAGAAGAATAGTGTGATGGGAGTGGTGGCAGGGGCAGTGTAGCAGCAGGTGTTCTGGAGTCTGCCTGTGTATGGCACCACGGATAGTGTTTTATCGTTAGCGGAGTTAGGAAGTATTACAGCACGGGTACATTTAGTTCGAGAGTGACTCTAAAGTTGAAACCAGATGGTAGAAAATTCGGAATATTCAAGAGCTTGGGCAAGTTAGAGCAAGTTAGGTTGTTGTGCACGTAGTGAAAATGAGGATAAAGAAAGTAGGATGGATAGAAGGGGCATTTTTCTATTAGACACCTGTGTTTCTGTAAGAAAGGGAAGATGTGGTTTAGGGATTTAGAGTAGAGGTGGTGGTCCACAACTCCGTAATTAGATCGAAGTCTGCGAATGTTCCCGAAGTTAATGAAGAAGGTTGAGGAGGATGTCAATGACAGAAGATAGGAACACTGAGAATGGTTGTAGGGGTCGTCATATGGAAATCTTGAATTTTGATGGGAGGGTGTGCGTGTATTAGGTGAATGAAGAGTTGGATCAAGGAAGAGAGTTTTCTATAAAGGGCAGGCTGTGACAGTCCCCTCGTGTTGTGAGACAAAGGGACACTGAGAGGCTCACAACTCCACCTGATCCTATGTTTGACACCTCACTGGAAGCAGTTACCGTCTCGGCAGATGCTTAAGGTCTCCTCATAGTAGTGACGTTAGGTTAGGTTAGGTTAAGTTAGATTAGGTTAGGTTAAGTTAGATAAATTTCCGGAGACATGACTACATGCAGATTGATTAGGTTGGATTCGGATGGCATCGCCATGCAGGCAGGTATGTATAGGATGAACGAATGAACAGATAGATGGCAAATGCAGTTTAATATATATATATATATATATATATATATATATATATATATATATATATATATATATATATATATATATAGATAGAGAGAGAGAGAGAGAGGAGAGAAGAGAGAGAGAGAGAGAGAGAGAGGAGAGAGGAGAGAGAGAGAGAGAGAGAGAGAGAGAGAGAGGAGGAGAGGAGAGAGAGAGAGAGAGAGAGAGAGAGAGAGGAGAGAGAGAGAGGAGAGAGAGAGAGAGAGAGAGAGAGAGAGAGGAGAGAGAGAGAGAGAGAGAGAGAGAGAGAGAGAGAGAGAGAGAGAGAGAAAGAGAGCTAAGTAAATAAATAAGATATAAATTACTAAGTATAAGTAGAAGAAACCCACACAATACATAGGTACTTGCTAAAGAATGAAGCTCTGTTAGGGCCAGAGTTGAACCTTGCTCCGATCTTTATCTCAGAAAACAAAGCATAGACGCCAGAAATACAACAAAACGAACATTATTTTTTTTTTTTTTAATGTTAAAAGTAAAAATCCCAAAGTTATATTAAATTTATATTTGGCACATGTCAGACCTCATGTACGTAGAATATGATGTCCAGTTCTGATTTTTATATTAAATAATGGATATAGGTTTATTGTTAGAATGAGTACAAAGGGAAAATAACTTAAAGGAGATGAAGGCTATTCCTTACGATAAAAGAGTGAAGTTTTTAAATTTACATTTCCTAGAGAGACGTTGGTTAAAAGGACACTTGCTAAAGGTCTTTAAGTGATATAGGAAATGTAACAAGGGTGACATATGGAAAATTTTCAGGATAGAACAATAAATAATTGATTCATTCTTGAAAAGTTAGACTAAAAAAAAAAAAATTGGTTATCAAACAACGTGGCAGAGGACAAGACATGGACAGATGGGGATGGTAGTTGAAAATAGTTAGGTATGTTATATACAGGAACTACGACGTGTTGCCCTGATGGCTTCTTGCAGCTCCCCCTATGTTTTTAAAGGGAATCAAGTAAGCCCTTTTCAGATGTATCGATCTTTCCCTGTCCGCTGTGCACGACCCGACGTCGTACTCTCAATAGCCACGGGTGTGTATGGAATCTTTCACATGTCACGATCAAAATCGTAAACGGCAGAACGCCGTTCGTGACTGCCGTCGTCACTACGGCTCCAATTTAAGAAGGGCGCTGTGTGGACGTGATCAGACATACCGGCCTATCGGTCTTGACTCGTTGGTGAACGTTGTCTGTGCATGATGAAAGAAAGGAAACAACTGATTGGAATGGGGCGGCACATGGTCGTGTAGTGGGACGACCGCACACGTAATGGCATGCTCCCTAGAACCTATCCCAGGAATGCACAGCCTAAGTGTATCTTTCTTGTATGTAATTATGAGACAAACGCTAGTATAATAGCAGAAATTAGTTTATGCATCAAAAGCTTTCCTTTTCATCTTTTGGCTGTAGTGTTCACGTACCTTTAGTGTTTTGTGCCGTTAAATGTGACTGGTTCTAGAAGTTCTGCTGGGAGCTCTGGAGCCAGAAGACAATGAAATTCTATGTTGAGCTGTGGTTGTTTCCCCTCTCCCCGAGCCTTACCGTGTTTACGTGGTACTGGTCTATCCTCAGGGAGACTAAATATACTGCTAGCCAACAAGAGGATATAATAGTCTGCTGTGGACGTTGGCGGACCGTCTTATTGTGGGAGGTAGCTCACATATTATTATAAACCTCATAAGTGTGTGTTCCTTTTCGTAGCTGTGCCCCTTCCCCCTAGAACGTGGTTTGCTACTCTTTCTCAGTAAACGCAAGTTATTTGGCAGTTGTAATAATCCCTTCCCTGTAGGTATGTGAAACAGTGTGACATCCTCATGGGAAAATGGATGTGCAAGTTGTCCCACCCTGCCTTGAAACAAGGGAGCACAAGGGAGGGGCGGGGGTTGACGCACCGTGGACATAACCCCCACCTTAAATAATGAAAACGGCAGGATACAAAGATATCTTATTAATTTTACTTGCTTCACTTCCCTGATAGGGGCTAGTAGCAATTAAACTGTGGAATTATGTTCATTACTTTTCATTCTATTAAATGACAGGTTTCCCAACATGGAACCCGGCACCTCGCTGGCTTATCATAAGCAACCTGCCTCCCAGTAACATTCCGGCACAGCGATTGCTGAACGGCTGTAATGAGGTACTCGATCCCAGTAACCTCGACAGTGCTCTTGCACAAGAATGGACGGCAACCAGTCCAAATTAAATCTCATGGGGGACGGTGAGGTATCAACAGATGAGGGGGACAGTACTTCCTGCCTTTATACCCTCACGACCAAACACCGGCCCGACCTCATCACACTCCTGGTCACAGCCTTGACACAATCAGAGCCACTGGCTTCTGGAAGCTATGGCTGTCACTAACCTGGGACAGCTAAATTTAAAGTGCCCAGTATTTTTTACAATAATGACACATCGGCTGGGTGCTCTACCTGGGAGTGTCGTGTCTGTCTCCGTCAAGGGTTGGGTAGAGACAGGGGTTACTCACCCCAGACTTATTGCCAAAACCACAAACTATAACATGCACTTCCAAACACACCGGCGCCTGCCACGCCTCCCCGACTGTCACTACCCCCACTAGACGTCCTACTAATCCAACGTGGCAGAGGCCGGTGCGCCAACACGTTGTAATCTGCCCACATGGCTGCTTCATTGAAAGTCTTGAACCTTTCCTCCCGGAGCAGCGGTACAGTCTCCTCCTCGGGCACATTAACAAGCTGCTGATTCACCATGAGCTCTTTTAACTCATGGTAGGAGGTGGGTTATTCGCTATCAATCCATTTCTCAAAAATCTCAAGATAGCGAGCACAATCAAATAGTAATCACTGGGCCTTTTCTTCCATCCGAGGAACTGTAGCTAATAAACCTGGGGTCGTAGCTCATAGGCTGTCAGGATGTCAGCCTTAAACTCCTCATAATTCTCCACATCTTCTACTGACATGCTATCATAGACTTTTTAATCCCTTGCTCTACACCATACTAGCCACCGGGCCAACTTATCTCTTCTAAGGCCATACAAATTCGACTGCCTTTTTTCTCAAATCTCCTAAACCATTTCGTTACTTTCTTTTCATCAAACTCAGTTATTAACTTCAAACCACTCACCATCTGGCTCTCTACTGTTTCTTCTTTCATTCCTCCTCTCCTAAAAAAAATGAGGTGAATTAACTTCAGCTCCGAGTCTTCTTCAACTCAAATAGTCTGTTCTTCTCCGCCTCTTCTTTCCTATACATCTGTGCCTTCTTCTCCGCCTTCAGTAACCTTGCCTCCTCCTCGGCTTCAAGCCTCCTCGCTTCTATAACTTCCACAACCTTTAGCCTTCTTATTTCGGCTTCAGCTTCCAACTCAAGCCTTTCATTTCTCTAGTCTCTTCCATCACCATTCTCCTCATCCCCAACTTAAATCTCAACTCCTCGGACATGCCTTCTGACTAGAAAAATCCACCAGTATTATGAGCAAGATTGACACGTCCTTGGGCACTACCTATGGGACACCTGACACAAAACTGTGTCAATCTACACTGCCACTTCCGGCAGAGACAGGAGACTCGTGGGCGTGTCGCGCTACCCACCTTGCCTCAATCCCATTAAAATTTCGTTCACTTCCCCTCATCCCCGAGAACTGTAGTCAATAAATAATGAAACTGAAGAGTTCCCTCCCTTGTAATCAGATTTCACTTAGCACAATGATTCTTATAACTTAGCCTCCTTTTTAAAGCAAGTATGAGTACAGCGATGAGGAGAGCAGCACGCAGAGCAGCTAGTGTTTCACACTACGCCACCCCCCTCCCCACAAGCTGCTAACTCTGTACAGTCCATTTATGGAGTATGTTTCACATGTATGGGATGTTCTACTCATACTGCTCTTTTAGACAGGGTGGAATCAAAAGCTTTTCGTCTTATCAATTCCTCACCTCTAACTGACTGTCTTCAGCATTTTTCTCATTGCCGCAATGTTGCATCTCTTGCTATCTTGTCAACTGCTCCTCTGATCTTGCTAATTGCATGTCTCCCCTCCTCCCGTGGCCTCGCTGCACAAAACTTTCTTCTTTCTCTCACCCCTATTGTGTCCATCTATTTAATGCAAAAGTTAACCATTATTCATCCATCACTTCCTCTGGCAAGCTCTAGAACTTGTTGCCTTCTTCTCTATTTCCACCTTCCTATGACATGAACTCTTTCAAGAGAGAATTTTCAAGACTCTTATCCTGTGAGTTTTTTTACTATCGCTTTTGACTTTGGTTCGGGGTCCGACACCTCAGTGGGCCTTTTTTTTTTTTTTCACAGTTTTGTTGCCCTCTGCTGGAGGCCCTACTAACAAAAAAAAAAAAAACTTCCATATCTTTGTCTTGGTCAGGAGAACTAATTTACAGGAGTCCATATTCAACCATCTCTTCCTTCCCAAGGCTTTCCAATTTAAAGGGGGTTTTCAGTCCCCTCTGGGAGATTGGAGAAGGGGTTGGGTTCAGGCTAGAACGTGTAATATCCTGTAGGGCAGTTCGTGGAAGGTAGCTCTCAAGCTATTATACCATCATTTTGTGGCGTCTTCATTGTCTGAGCTCCCTAGAAAGTGGCTGGGTGACTTTTTTCTCAGTTTTTGGGGTTAAGTTATCTTTGTGTATTCTTCCTTCTCTGTTGATGGGTAAAACAAGATGCCGACCTTTTTAGGCTTAATAGCTGATTGCGACCAGCCAATCGCATGGATTAGAGTTGTTTGTGCCCCGACCTAGACTACAGGAAAGGTATATATATATTATATATATATATATATATATATATATTATATATATATATATTATATATATATATACTATATATATATATATATATATATATATATATATATATATAGATATATATATATATATATATATATATATATATTATATATATTATATATATATATATATAGTTTCTCATGCATTTTATTTATAATTAACAAGTTTGTATATTTAGATAAATAAAGAAAATATTACATTAAATTAATTTCTTTTACCCCCAAAATTCATATAAGCACTAGATATTTTTTCAAGTATGAGAGCCACGATTCCCAAACCAATACCGAAGAACACTACGTAGAAGCCACCTTGCAGATTGTCTACTCCGAGGACCACTTGATCAAACCGTCCCTGAAAAGATGCAAAAACAGAGACATATGTTTGCCTGTCCTTGAACGGTGTGCATTATAGGCCATTATAGCAATGTGCATTGTACAGTAATTTGATGTGCAACTATTTTCGGACACCATTACAGTTTCCGTCTCTCTCTCTCTCTCTCTCTCTCTCTCTCTCTCTCTCTCTCTCGCTCTCTCCTCTTCTCTCTCTCTCTCTCTCTCTCTCTCTCTCTCTCTCTTCTCTCTCTCTCTCTCTCTCTCTCTCTCTCTCTCTCTCTCTCTCTCTCTCTCTCTCTCAGGCATTGAGTATTAAATCTAACCCAAGAATGTTATTTAATTTTATTTATTTTTTCAAGATTAAATACCGGCCATAGACACAAAAATGGCAAAACTGTCTTGTAGCTGTTTTTTTTTTTCTTCTTTTCGCTCAGAGATATATTAAACGAAGACCTGATGCACCATATCATTACCAATAAACATTATTAACATTACCATACTGGGGCTACTACTACTTCTACTACTACTACTACTACTACTACTACTACTACTACTACTACTACTACCACTACTACTACTACTATTACTGCTGCTGCTGCTTGTTGCTGCTGCTACCGCTACTATAACTCCTACCACTACTTCTACTACTATACCATTACTGCTACTATTACTACTACTACTACTACTACTACTACTACTAATAATAATAATAATAATAATAATAATACTGCAACTACTACCACCACGTTACACGCGCACTTGAGCATTCTCGTCTGGATCACCGTATCTTCCTGATACGAACACATCTTGACCTCAGACCAACCATCCAAACACTGCTTCCTTCTCTCTGACCTAGGCTCATCTTGCAAAAATGTGTACATTTTGTTATAAGTGATGAGGCTTTCTCAAAGAAACGCCATCACATACCGCTTGTCGTCCTTGTTAATCTTGATAGAACCCATTATAACGATAATATAACTAAATATGAAATTAAATAGTAAGGTCGCGATAATGACGGAACAGGCACTTAAAAAAAAAAAAAAAGCTTGAAACGCTCTATCATGCTCACTTAAATGTTAGGTGTGCGTTACAATATCTTATATCGCACTTGAAGAAATTACATACTTTTAGAGCACAAAGTATGCAAATGTTAATTTACAGATCTCCATGTTATATATATTTGATAATTATATAACTCAATATATCCCGTAAGAAGAAGACGAAAAAAAAAGTCAATACATCACCAGTGGTTACATAAGAATATAAGAAATATGGGAAGCTGCAAGAAAGCATCAGGCCTACACGTGGCAGTCCCTGTATGAAATATACCTACCCTATTTCCACTTATCATCCATATTCATAAATATGTCTAATCTTCCCTTAAAGCTCCCTAATGACTGCACTAAGAATTTAATAACTGAGCCCAATCCATTAATCTACCACTCTACTTGAACACCAATTCCTCTTTTTTTTAACCTTTTTTTTTTTTTTAAGCTTGAACACGTTATTTCTTGTTATATCCTGGTTACTGATCGTAAGAATTTTGCTTACGTCCCCCTTGTACTACTTGAAGAGTTCTATTAGGTACCATCTTAATCTACGTCTCTCTAAAGAATGTAAATTTAACAGCTTGAATCTCGTTTCGTACTTCTCATCCCCTGTATCCTCTTAGTCATTCTCTTTTGTAATGATTCTAATAGACCTATATCTTTAATGTAATATGGAGATCAGAATTGCACAACGTAGTCTAGATAGGGTCTGACCACTTTAATAATACTTCAGGACTTCTACTTTTAATACTCCTAAAAAATGAACCCCTGTTTCTGGCTTCTATGCATTGCTTTCTTAGACGGAGTTCAGAGCTAACGATAACTCCTATTTTTTTTTTTCTCTCTTAATCTACCAGAGCTTCGTTGTTTATTGTGTACCTATTTTATGGGTTTCTTCTACCTACGCTAAATACTTTGCATTTGCTGATATTAAACTACATTTGCCATCTGTTTGTCCATTCGTTCATTCTATGAAAATCTGCCTGCAAAGCGATGGCATCCGATTATGACGTAATTAATCTACCTATCTTTGTGTCATACGCAAATTTACTAACATCACTACTAATTCCACTATCTAGATCATTGGTATATATTACAAACAACAATGGCCGTAATACTGATCCCTGTGGCACCCCACTAATTACTTGACCCCACTCGGATTTACAGTCGTTTATTACAACTCTCTGTCGCCTGTCGCTTAGCCATGACACCTTCCCATCTATCCTGTGCGCTCTAACCTTTCTCAGTAGTCTCTGATGGGGTACGTTCTCAAACACTTTACTAAAGTTCAAATATAGGATGTCATTACTATCACCATTATCTGCCGCCTCGTAATCTTTACTGTAAAAAAAAAAATAAAAAATAAAAAAAAATCGTCAGGCAAGACTTCCCTTTCGTGAAGTCATGCTGTGACTGATTTATCAAATCATGTTTGTCTAAATGCTTCCTACAAATCTTCAATGTTATTGACTCCATTATTTTACCTACAACAGAAGTTAGACTGACAGGTCTATAATTAGACGTTATAGTTTTATCTCCTTTCTTAAAGGTGGGTACTACATTCGTCTGCCTCCACATTCGTCTACCTCATCTGACTCAAGTGATTTCCTAAAGACATAAGCTAACGGTTCACTAATAACTTCTTTGCATTCCTTAAGACAGTTAAAAAATATTCGTTCAGAATTTTACTAATCTCCCCAGAACTAACCAACTTCCTATTTGCTGCCCTTAGCGGGCCTATTGTTTCTCTGATAAAATTCCTTAGGGTGCGTCTTCGCCTGGCTGGCTATCTTTAATATGTAATTGTTTTTAGCTTTCCTCGTGAACCTCCTGACTGTTCTAATTTATTATATTGTGGACTTAAAACCTCTTTCCCTACCATTAATCTCTCATATATACTTCTCCGCCCTATGCAGTGTTTTAAACCTAAGTCATCCATTTAAGAATGTTTTTTTTATTTTTTTTCTGTGATCTTATAAAGGATGTTTGCTAACTGTTCTGTATATACTTTATCAACGAAATATTTATACTACTCATCTACATTTATTTCCACTAATCTTCTCACCTCGGCCTCCTTCATCCTCTCCATCCCATCTTCTCGCCTCGACCTCACCTTGCCCATCTCAGCATGACCTGGCCCTTCAACATATTCACACGTATCTCCACCTCTCTCACTCTTCCGACCTTTCCGGACCCTTCTTCCCTCCTCCTGCCCTTCATCCTCACACCTTACCTCACCTCTCTCTCTCTCTCTCTCTCTCTCTCTCTCTCTCTCTCTCTCTCTCTCTCTCTCTCTCTCTCTCTCTCTCTCTCTCTCTCTCTCTCTCTCTCTCTCTCTCTCTCTCTCTCTCTCTCTCTCTCTCTCTCTCTCTCTCTCTCTCTCTCTCTCTCTCTCTCTCTCTCTCTCTCTCTCTCTCTCTCTCTCTCTCTCTCTCTCTCTCTCTCTCTCTCTCTCTCTCTCTCTCTCTCTCTCTCTCTCTCTCTCTCTCTCTCTCTCTCTCTCTCTCTCTCTCTCTCTCTCTCTCTCTCTCTCTCTCTCTCTCTCTCTCTCTCTCTCTCTCTCTCTCTCTCTCTCTCTCTCTCTCTCTCTCTCTCTCTCTCTCTCTCTCTCTCTCTCTCTCTCTCTCTCTCTCTCTCTCTCTCTCTCTCTCTCTCTCTCTCTCTCTCTCTCTCTCTCTCTCCCTCCCCTGGACCTTACCTCCCCCTGCGTCCTTTGCCAGTCAACTCCTTGGAGGCACCTTTTTAATCCCTCAAAATCTGCCCTCCTAAAGTCAAGTATTTTCTAGTGTTTTTACTCCTAAAAGCTTTCTCCCTTTCTAATTTGCACCTAATTTCACAATGGTCACTATTATCTAGCTGTTTTCCAATTTTTACCTGCGTGACTTCTTTCTCCCTGTTAGTTAGAATTAAATCTAGAATTTTATTCCCCTTGTTTAATAAATAAATAAATAAATAAAAAAATCTGAATTATTTTAAGAAATTCTTCTGCTTCACTGTCACCTATCGTCAGGCTCCAATCGATATTCGTAAAATTAAAATCTCCTACCTCACATACCTGACTGTACCTACCTGCTCTATTTATTCCCTTCCATAGTGAGGTGCTAATTTCCTTTATACTGTTCGGTGGCCTGTACACTAATCCCGGTACTACTGACAGTGATCCATCCTTAATATCTACCCATATCGATCCTGTTTTGCTGTATGTTTTAATTTTACTCTTAATACGACATTGTAATGTGTCCTTAACGTGCAGCGCGACGCCTCCTCTCCTGTTTTCCCTGTCTTTATAGAATAGTGTATAACCATCTATCTTAACCTCTGGATTAAATAATTTTCCTGACATATCTACCCAAGTTTCTGTTAAAGCAATGATATCAAGGCTCTCTACACACGCCATTCCTCTAAGCAAGTCTATTTTATAAAAAAAAAAAAAAAATCTACAATCTGTGTACTAAACACTCAGGCTATTCCTCGCTTTCTCTAAGCTAGTTACGTTTCTACATTTAACTAATTTGTCCTTCATTTCGTCCTCATAACCCCCTCCCTTCTGACTAACGAAAAAAGAGCTGGAGTGCAGTTACCCCCCGCATGTAGAACACCAAAATTTAGTCTTAATAATCATAAATGTACAATACATAGTAGTTCTCTTCTTGGGTTACATATATATATATATATATATATATATATATATATATATATATATATATATATATATATATATATATATATATATATATATATATATATATATATATATATATATATATATATGATTATTATTATCATTATTATTATTATAAGTGAAATGCATAATATTGCAGTAAAGTTGAAAACAGTTTTCAGTACCGTGTGAATATATATTTTTAATTATTTAATTCATTGATTAATTAATTAACTGCTATTTTATATTACCTATTATTATTTTATCAATATTTTTATTATCATTATTATTATTATTATTTTTATTATTATTATTATTATTATTATTATTATTATTATTATTATTATTATTATTATTATTATTATTATTATTATTAATATTATTATTTTTTTTTATTTATTATTTTTTTTTTTTTTTATGAACACAAAGTAGGTAGAACCTTTATATGGTTGGGAAGACAATTCCACTTCTCAGGACCAGTGTAGGCTAATGATCGATGGAAGACTGACAGGTTAATGTTGAATCTTCACGAGAGCGAGTGTGATAACTATGTTGTGGTAGCAAGGTTTTGTCATAAATGTATTACTGCTGCTTTGTAATTTACATATGGAAATGCCGATTTTTAATTTATTTACTTCAAAAAGTTTAAGATATTCATTTATATGTTTTATTTTTTATTTCTCTCTCTTTAATTCAGGTTGGATGTGATCAAAGTATCCACAGTTTCCTATAATCCTCATGATTTTCTTTTTTGCAAGCGAAATAAGAGTACCAGATGAGTAGATATGTATAACACGAGTTCAGAGCACAGTTATAGAAGTATGGTAATATGTGAGCATTGTAAAACGTTATTAGTACATATTTTGGCATGGGGTCTTTTCCTTGATACAGTAGGGACATATTCTTAGATAATTTACGTCTTTGTTCAGGTATGTGTGCCTTAAATGGTATGGTCGCATAAAAAATACAGCACCTAACGTTTTATTTGTTTATTTATTTATTTACTTATTTATTTTATATTGTTGCCATATTTCAGAGATGGTGATGTTTTTTTTTTTTCTATTGACCTGTAGGTGAACCACATATATTTTTTTATTTAAATTGATAGTGAACCTGTTAGCTATTCTTTTCCAGTGACGAATAAAGTGGAGTCGTCGGCAAATATAATTGCTTTCAGTTTTGTGAATATATATATATATATATATATATATATATATATATATATATATATATATATATATATATATATATATATATATATATATATATATATATATATATATATATATATATATATATATATATACATATGATTGGACCAAGGACCTTACCTTGTAGGAATCCGTATTAAATGACATCGTGTAGATTAGTCATTAGGAATTTTAGTGGATTGGATTCTCTTAGTAATCATTAAACTATTCATGTATGATGCCTTGAATGGCATAATGTTTAATTGTTGTAATAAAATATCATGTGTAACGGTGTCAAAAGCTTTTAGGAAAGTCAATGAACCTGCTAAACAAATGTTGGGAATCCAATGTGGAGTAAATTATATTGGAAAAACTGTTCAGTGCATTTAAGGTGCTCAAGATTCGTCAGAAACTCAATCGTTCTAACCGGAAGATAGATTTATATAAAAAAAAAAATAAATAAATAAAATAAAATAAATAAATAAATGCATATAATATCAATAATAAAAACAATAATAATAATAATAATAATAATAATAATAATAATAATAATAATAATAAGAAGAAGAAGAAGAAGAAGAAGAAGAAGAAGAAGAAGAAGAAGAAGAAGAAGAAAAAGAAGAAAAAGAAGAAGAAGAATGACTAAGAAAATTTCGGTTTTGTCTTGTCCTTAGCTCCAAACCATTATTTTCCAGTTATTTGCATCTAAACAAAATAGAAAAAAAAAAGTTATTTTGATCATAAAACTTTACTTTTGTGGTTAGAGCAATGAAGTTATTTTTTTGCCTTATTTCATTATAATATGGATTAATATTGGTTTTCATATCAGGTAAAGACCTTTGCAAAATCTCAGTTGCTTATCTAATTGCTTTTGAAATGTTGCAAATAAGTTAAAACAATGAAAGAAAGAACCTATTTTTTTTTTCTTTCTTTTCTTTTTTTTTTTTTTTGTAATGAGATAATTCTTGAACTGACCAGATCTAGCAAAAACAAGCATATTTAGATGAATTTCCTTACATTTCAGAAATCTCAAATCTTCCAGAATATTCTATCAGACAATTTCAGGAGTTTCTAGAACATTTTAGAACATTCTATTAAATGTAAACATTTTCAGAATATTCTAGAACTTTCTAGAATATAATAGAAATATGCAGATGTATCAAAAGTTTTCTAGAATCTACAAGAATTTTCTAGAATGATTCAGAATATTCTAAAATAGGTTCAATAATATTTTAGAAATATTCAGAAGATTCTGGAACACATTGTAGGAAGTCTAAGAATATTACCTGCTTGACAATATAAAAGTAGACCAACAATCATTTCTACTTTAGTTGCCTGAGAAGACACATCACAAGAAGTGAAATAGCATCAAAAGGCTGCAATCATTCTTCAGATACATTGTACTCCATATGTGGTCAATTCATCAAGATTAAAAAAAAAAAAAAAAGTTCAGAAGTTATATGGGCAAGTAATTGCCAATTTCATCTTTAGGACAATTTTTGTAGATGACAATTACAGTAGCATGCTCAAGATTTTTGTGGAAACATTTCAGTTTTGATAGACTAGTTGCATATGACATATACTGAAGTAATTTTTCCCTCTATTTGTTTTAGTTGTAGATACAGGGATCCCATAGCTACTCTCTCTCTCTCTCTCTCTCTCTCTCTCTCTCTCTCTCTCTCTCTCTCTCTCTCTCTCTCTCTCTCTCTCTCTCTCTCTCTCTCTCTCTCTCTCTCTCTCTCTCTCTCTCTCTCTCTCTCTCTCTCTCTCTCTCTCTCTCTCTCTTTAAATAACTTTGTAACACGTGTCACCTCTTGTGGGGGAATGGAAAGGACATTCATATATAATCACCTTGTGAAAATCGTGTTGGGTCAATGATGGCATGTCTTGATCTAGTTTAGGAACAATGTTTATGTAACATTCGTTGAATACCTTTGTCTCTGAAACCTCTCTGTCTCTGCATCTTTGTTGGATTTCATTGTAACCAAGATATGTTTTCCCATGGTTGTGTTTGAGCTGATTTATTGTATTCCATATTATTATAATATTGTTTTTTTTTTAATTCGTTAATATAGGCATGTAGTAATTTTTTTTTCTTTCTTATTAACCTTTTAAGTATATTGCGATATCCATAATAATTTTCAAGTGTAGCTCCTACTTTATAATCCCAATACGCATTTATTTTCTTTTTTTTTTCTTTTTTTTTAATAGACTTAATTAAGGCTGTTGTTATCCATGAATTGTGTAATCTTTTTGATCGGAAACTAATTTCGTTTTGACTGAGAACCATTCATTGAATTTTTTTTTTTTTTCTCTCTCTTTGAAATGCTTTAAAATTTGAATTGACATCTTGGGCAGAGAAGATATTGTTCCAAGCTATGGGTTTTAGCTTAAGGGGGAAAAAAAAAAAGTTGCTTATGTTCAGGTGTTATATTTCTGAATTCAGTTTTATTCAATTTATGTTTTGCTGACAGCATTGCAACATTTAATTAAGAAAACGGGTAGATGGTCAGATATGGGGAAATATATAATTCATGAAGTGAAATGTAGAGACAAATTAGTACATATGCATATTGTCTAGAAGAGAATATTTTGCCAAATTTAAGGTATCCGGAAATGTAGTTGGTCTAGCAATGCTAGGAATGAAACTGAGAGCCTAGATCCCAGCTATAAAATTATTTGTGGGCGAGTGTGTTGTATAATCCAGAAGTAACTAATGAGTAAGATTTTCTTGTTCGTTACTCTGTTTTTTAGGTGTGTGTCTAAAATTATTATAAATTAATCTACCTATATGTGTTTGCTATTTGGTCTTTATATTGCACACAATAGGAAGTTGGAGAATTTGTAGTTATTCTAAGTGTATTAATTCCTAAGTTTTCATTTATAAAGGACAAATCCTGCTTTTTCTAATGAAATGATAAGCATGGTATCCGGTCATTTCACGAGGTTATTTGTTGCTGTCTGTCAGCCGTTTCGGTGAAAGCATATGTTTGAGATAGAAAGTGAAGTTATTTCAGGAAGGCATGAATGTTATATATATATTTTTTTCATTTTATTTTATTTTATTTTATTTTATTATTTTTTTAAATTTTATTTCATTTTATTTATTTATTTATTTATTTATTTATTTATTTATTTTATTTTATTTATTTATTTATTTATTTTTTTTAAGCACGAGAGATGTATCTTCCCTGACTGAGCCTGGTAATTACTGCCACCGATTCACAAACTTTTCTTGATCATATTCAAATCTTGTAAGTTTCCATATGTGAAAACTTACCCTCTTTAAATATCTCTAAGTTGAACATCGACACTGCTCTATACACTGTGGTGTTTACAACGCAACGATTTTTTTTTTTTCGTTGACCGTGTGTATACAAAGTGTTCCGTGGGGAAAACCACATACTCTCAGAAACAAACACATAAGAAGACGCGAACAAAATCAAACAATAATGGAAAAGGAAATACGAAAGTAGAAGTATTAACATGTGGAAAGAAGATTATAAACATGAAAGCATGTACCGAGATTACATGACGCTATCACTGCCCTGATAAATTAGAAATAAGACATGGCCCCTAAAGAAAATAACAAGATGCGGTGAGTCATCACAAGATCAACAGAACCGGAGAATATCAGCATACTACTGAAAGAGATATCAAGATGGTTATCACAAAATTAATAGACAAGGAAACCAGAAGTACCATGCCGCTGAGGGGACATGTATGAGATACTTCCGAGGACGTATCACGAGAGGAAATGGCCACAACTTATGTCAAAACCCACTGGATGAATATATATGTCATCGGAAAACAAACATTTTGACTGGTAATAACGGAGATAATAAAAATTATTATCTCGGTTTATATATTAAAGGAATCAGGAGATAAGAATAAACAGGAGACAGAGAAACAAACTTGACAGAGTTGTAAAACCAGAGAGGATCAAGACACACACACACACACACACACATATATATATATATATATATATATATATATATATATATATATATATATATATATATATATATATATATATATATATATATATATATATATATATTATGGCCAGGTACACCACCCCCCCCATCACAGCTGCCACTACAATTCGGTCAGCTTTCCCTACTCCTTCTGATCTAGTGCGGGGCACAAACAAAAAGAATCCAGGCACTTATTGGTCGTCCACATCTTTCAAGCTCCCTAAAGGTCGCCACTTTGTTTAAGCCACCAACAGGGAAACGACTAATACAATCGTTAAGCAAACCCCAAATTCCTAAGGAAGAATCGCAAACCACGTGCTATGGGTGAGGGGGAGCACATCTAGGGCAAAAGCCACACAGGTATGAGGTTTTTTTTTTTTTTTTTTTTTTTTTTTTATGTAGGAAGGATACTGGCCAAGGGCAACAAAAATCTAATAAAAAAAAATGCCCACTGAAATGCCAGTCCCTTAAAAGGGTCAAAGCAGTGGTCAAAAATTGGTGGATAAGTGTCTTGAAACCTCCCTCTTGAAGGAATTCAAGTCATAGGAAGGTGGAAATACAGAAGCAGGCAAGGAGTTCTAGAGTTTACCAGAGAAAGGGATGAATGATTGAGAATACTGGTTAACTCTTGCGTTAGAGAGGTGGACAGAATAGGAGTGAGAGAAAGAAGAAAGTCTTGTGCAGCAAGGCCGCGGGAGGAGGGGAGGCATGCAGTTAGCAAGATCAGAAGAGCAGTTGGCATGAAAATAGCGGTAGAAGACAGCTAGATATGCAACATTGCGGCGGTGAGAGAGGGGCTGAAGACAGTCAGTTAGAGTAGAGGAGTTGATGGGACGAAAAGCTTTTGATTCCACCCTGTCTAGAACAGCAGTATGAGTGGAACCCCCCCAGACATGTGAAGCATACTCCATACATGGACGGATAAGGCCCTTGTACAGAGTTAGCAGCTGGGGGGGTGAGAAAAACTGGCGGAGACGTCTCAGAACACCTAACTTCATAGAAGCTGTTTTAGCTAGAGATGAGATGTGAAGTTTCCAGTTCAGATTATAGGTAAAGGACAGACCGAGGATGTTCAGTGTAGAAGAGGGGGACAGTTGAGTGTCATTGAAGAAGAGGGGATAGTTGTCTGGAAGATTGTGTCGAGTTGATAGATGGAGGAATTGAGTTTTTGAGGCATTGAACAATACCAAGTTTGCTCTGCCCCAATCAGAAATTTTAGAAAGATCAGAAGTCAGGCGTTCTGTGGCTTCCCTGCGTGATATGTTTACCTCCTGAAGGGTTGGACGTCTATGAAAAGACGTGGAAAAGTGCAGGGTGGTATCATCAGCATAGGAGTGGATAGGACAAGAAGTCCTTATAATATAAGCTTATAATATAAGGCTTATAATATTCTGTAGTTAAACTTCCCATGGAACGGACCACCCACTCCCACAGACTATTATATCCTTCTACTTGTCGTCTCTCAGAAGACGGACAAATGCCACCTGTATAAAGCCCGGAAAAGAACAGATAGCTCCAAACAGATGAGTACTACGAAATACTCAAAGCAAATAAATACTCAAAGATTTCAAAGCCAATATATATACATATATATATATATATATATATATATATATATATATATATATATATATATATATATATATATATATATATATATATATATATATATATATATATATATATATATATATATATATATATATATATATATATATATATATATATATATATATATATATATATATATATATATATATATATATATATATATATATATATATATATATATATATATATATATATATATATATATATATATATATATATATATATGTGTATGTGTGTGTGTGTGTGTGTGTGTGTAATATAAAATAAATTTATGAGTGGAACCCTCCATACATGTGAGACATACATGGAGGGATAAGGC
>NC_087169.1:6487116-6512116 GCF_035594125.1 Scylla paramamosain
AGAAGTAATTCCACCCTAACTCCCCCTAACCCCTAAAACAAACTTGGGAGCCTGTGGGAATGGGGTTTCTTTTTGGGATGTGGATGAAAAATCAGTGAAATAAAGGCGTTCAAAAATTTAAGGAAATTTACCTTAATATTTCGAATTTCCCTGACCTATTCTAGCCCCTACACCCTCCCCCCACGCCACGCTTGGACGTTAACTTAACCTAACATAACCTACGATGGTATTCACGTCTCACAACATCTTCCTTCAAGTAAAACTTAGCAGATCCAAGGCACCTCGAGACCTCCCTTGGATCTTTCGCTTGGGACATAATTAGGGATTATATCGTCATTTTTACATAATGAAGTGCTAGTATATTCCCATTGGCGTATATTACGTGAATTTTAGTCCCTCTCGACCCATATATGGGGAAATATTTAAAGAAAAATATTATTTTTACAAGACTTTAGTGTAGAAGTGAATAAATAAGGTGGTGTTTTCCTGTAGGGTGTCACGTTTATTTACAGCGTAAAGTATGTTCTGTAAAGTAAAACGTATGGACGAGAATTATGTGATAAGAATAAGAAGTAAATTTTATTAATTTATAAGTGGAAGTAGAAGAATTGCGAAATATTCGGTACCTCAAGCTATACGCTCTTCACATGGAAGAAGCGGCACCACCGCGTGTTCCAACAATATCGTCAGCTGATGACTGGTCCACCTCCTCAGCAACTCGTCTTCTCTCGTCCTTATTTCGTACATGAAGTAAATAGTTCATGAATAGTCATCTCTTTGCTGTGTAGGAAGCTTTATACAGGAAAGTTATTCAGATCTCTTGCTTACAAAGGACAAAGGATGCTTATAGCATGTTCCCGGGCGAGCTTCCTAAAGCTGCCAGCCCACTAGTACATTTCGCATGCTTTTCGCCTATTTCCATGATCCACAGGTTGCATGCAGTCTTGAATGTCGTATGGCAATCTGGCACCATTCCTCCTGAGTGGAAGAGGGGGGCTGGTCGTCCCTTTCTGTAAAAGGAAAAGGGACCACAAGGGCTGCAACAACTTCCGTGGTATTTCGCTGTTCAGTGTGCCAAGTAAGGTCCTTGCTTCTCTTTAATGAGAGAGAGGAAAGCCACTCTCTCATTTTCACTGAAGGGTCTTACAAGGAGTGTGGAGGCCTCCATCCCTTCAAAACTCACGTGTGCGTGCAGGGAGTGGACATACGACTACACCGGTACCATAACAAATGATTCGGCTAATCATGTATTTACTTATGTGTTTATGCATTCAAATAAATCAATAAAAACATCATAGAATTTACTATGATGTCCATGTTAATAAGGAAAGACATAGATTCCTGCATATAGAAAATGTTAGGGACGCTGAATTCCGTTAACCGAAAGCTCTAGAATGCAGTGTTACCAGATAAGAGTGTTTCACGGAAGGTTTTGATCTGGCAAACCTGCAAGGTTAGGGAAATGTCAGTGACGGTATTATGGCCGCTAATATAGCCGGTGGGGCTGCGCCCCCTTTGGACCCCTCCCGCTAGGACGTTAACCTAATCTAGCGTAGCCTTACCTAATCTAACGTAACCTAGCATAACCTAACCTAATCTAAACTAACCTAGCATAGCCTAATCTAGCCTTGCATAACCTAACCTAACGAGGGACCTCAAAAAATATACCATTATGGCTTATCGGTGTGGTGTGGACATTCCCAAGGCGATGGAGGTGGGTGCAGTTTGGCGACTTCCTTAATAAACTCATAAAACCTCTTCCCTACGTTTGTACATCTCATCTTAACTATTGCTTTTTCTAAATATCTCACATATTGACATCTTTTCCTGCTGAACACTAATAACACTGTTCGCTTCTCTTCCACTGGGTAGCTATATTAACAAATGACAGTTAGCCTTTATCAGAACGCCTGACATGTCTCTATAACAAATGAAAAGTGTAACTGAACCTACTGTGGAAAGTCGTAATTGGTGGGCTGAGGAATGGCCTCACGAGTTGCAGCACGTGATTGGAGGGATCAGCTGTATAGATTCCATTAAATCCTAATATATATATATATATATATATATATATATATATATATATATACATATATATATATATATATATATATATATATATATATATATATATATATATATATATATATATATATATATATATATATATATATATATATATATATATATATATATATATATATATATATATATATATATATTAACAAATGACAGTTAGCCTTTATCAGAACGCCTGACATGTCTCTATAACAAATGAAAAGTGTAACGAGTTGCAGCACGTGATTGGAGGGATCAGCTGTATAGATTCCATTAAATCCTAATATATATATATATATATATATATATATATATATATATATATATATATATATATATATATATATATATATATATATATATATATATATATATATATATATATATATATATATTGACAAATGACAGTTAGCCTTTATCAGAACGCCTGACATGTCTCTATAACAAATGAAAAGTGTAACGAGTTGCAGCACGTGATTGGAGGGATCAGCTGTATAGATTCCATTAAATCCTAATATATATATATATATATATATATATATATATATATATATATATATATATATATATATATATATATATATATATATATATATATATATATATATATATATATATATATATATATATATATATATTAACAAATGACAGTTAGCCTTTATCAGAACGCCTGACATGTCTCTATAACAAATGAAAAGTGTAACTGAACCTACTGTGGAAAGTCGTAATTGGTGGGCTGAGGAATGGCCTCACGAGTTGCAGCACGTGATTGGAGGGATCAGCTGTATAGATTCCATTAAATCCTAATATATATATATATATATATATATATATATATATATATATATATATATATATATATATATATATATATATATATATATATATATATATATATATATATATATATATATATATATATATATATATATATATATATATATATGTGTGTGTGTGTATGTGTGTGTGTGTGTGTGTGTGTGTGTGTGTGTGTGTGTGTGTGTGTGTGTGTGTGTGTGTGTGTGTGTGTGTGTGTGTGTGTGTGTGTGTGTGTGTGTGTGTGAGTGTGTGTATTGTTGCCACCAAATACAGTCCCCCTCACGCCTACCACTACAATCAGATCACGTTTTATCTACAAACCGAACTTGTATCTATTCAGAAGGCCTTACGAGACAGCATACACAGGCATAAGAATAATAAAATACACATGGACTCCCTTGGGGACATATAAACACTCAAACACAATCCAATCAAAGACAACCTAAACTTCACAATAAACATTTTAAAAAACATCCACACTATAAAACAAGGAAGACAAGTCACACTGAACTGGATCCCAAGTCATGCAGGTATCACGGGAAATGAAGCAGCTGACCAGGCAACAAATACAGCACTCATACTTCCCCCAGTGATAACACATATCCCATCCAGCATCTCCCAGATAAAGGCCAAACTCAAACAGCGGTCCAAGTACCTCCTCCACCACAACATACAGACCAACGTTGCCAGGGGTTCAAGGAGCGCCATCTGGTATGTACACACCAAAGAAAACACAATTCATATCCCCGACAACCTGAACAAGAAAGACAGAAACGATTTATACAGACTGAGGCTGGGCTACCGCTGTTTGTCAGAAATCAGGAACAACCTCCCGGATATCTCAACACACCCCTTGAGCATTACCTCATGGAATGTGAGGAAACGGCTCCCCTCCTGGACAGAACTCAGGGTACAGCAGAAGGAATCATTAAGAACACCGCGCACGAAGACCTGGTCATCCTAACGAAAACCTACCCACCATCACGCTAAACTAACTTACATCCCCTAGAGTGGAGTGCAAGCCGGACTTCACCCCACCTTATAGCTGTGGGCCAGACCAAAAAAAGCCCACGTCATCCGCAGAGGTGACAATCTCAAACAACATCCCCACTTGCTTTGTACCCCTCCCCTCCTCTCCTCTATAATTCCTTGTTTCCCCAAATTGTATGCACTTTCTTAAATAAACTGTTAAACTGTAAAAAAAATTCGCATCCCTTCTCTCTCTATATCCCTCTAGCACTCATGGTGCCTGAGCAGCATCGTTGTCGCACTCTCGTTCACGAGGGCGGGCCTGTGTGCCAACACCTATGTCTTTTTTTTTTTTTCATATTTTTATTTTTTATTTTTTTTTGTTTTATGGCTTTCTATTCTTATTTTTGTTTTTTTATGCATTATTTTTCTGTCTCACAGCCTAGGTTCTAAGGAGGCACCAGACCGCTCCTGGGAAAGGTATGCGACAAAAAACACACCGCCATTGACATATCATGCCTCTGACCGAGGGAGTGGGCTCGTGTGCCAACAACTTGTTTTTTTTTTTTTTTTTTTTGTCTTATGGCTTTGTATTCTTATTTTTGTTTTTATGCATTAGTTTTCCATCTTGCAGCCTAGGTTTTAAGGGGGCACCAGACCACTTTCAGAGGGATGGGGACAGCACGAACCACACTCCTCTATCTGACGCCACAGCAATGTGGCCTCTGGCTGTCAGCATGACGTTCTGGTAGTGGTACTCCGCCATGGCAGTTAAGGAGCAGCCAGTACTGATGGCGGGGACGGTACCCACACCATCCAGTGGAAGCCACTTCATCCCCCTTCCACTTCCACTTCATCCTTAACTTTTTTTTTTTCCTTCCACCATGCACATGACACCACACTCCATAAAATCGGTAATTTTAGTTTACTTTTTCTTTAGCTGGTTGGCCTTTTGTAGGATGAGCCAGAAGACCGAGGCTTCCTCTATGACCGGAAAGAACCGACACCACTCTTCTCACTCATCCCATCTGCATCATACAATTAAATCTCATATCCCTACCATCACCAACTCACTCTACTACTATCCGTGGTTCAGATCTCACTAAAATTGTACTCTCCCGCTATACGGATGTAGTTCTTCCTCTGTCCTTTTTTAAAAACCAATAAAAACACACACACAAAAAAAAAAAATACTCTGATTGTCCTTCACTCATTTTTTGCCTGTTGTGTCCTGATGGTGCTGGTTCTGGCTAGTATGGCCAAGTATGATCCCAAGCCCGAGGGCTTGGGATCGGGGGCATCCGTGGCTGTGGCTGTGCTGTGCATGGCTGGCTTGATTGGTGGCGGTCATCTGTGCTGCTACAAGAAAGTCATAATCTCACAGCGTCACTCCATATTCCCACCTCCAGCCTCTACCTCACTGATAACTCAGCTGATGCTGACAGCACAGTAGGAGTAGTAGGGAAAATTTTCTCGGGTGCCTCAGTGGCATGCCATTTCAGGATGGAGACCCAGGTAGCAATTTAACCATGGAGACATCAGCGGCATGCGATTTCATGATGGGGACCCTTGTGGCAATTTAGCCATGGGGACCTCAGTGGCATACCATTTCAGGATGGGGACCCTGGTGTTAAATTAGCCATGGGGACCTCAGTGGCATGCCATTTCTTGATGGGGAATTCTGGTGGTAAATTAACGCCAGGGGGGAAGTGGACCTTTCACGGCGATGTCACCAGGGTCCACGTAAAGAGGGAGCGACGGTGACGGCGGCGGTGACGAGGAGAGGGGGGGAACTTAGGTCCTTATCCTCCGGCGAGTATGAAATGACTAAATGAATCAATAATGGTGGATGGTAAATAATTGAATGGTAAGGGGACAGAGCCTGAACGCATCTGGCAAGGTGATCACTGATAGCATGCCACCAGGGTCCCCATCAAGAAATACTGTAGCTGCCCGGAGGCAGCTGAAGGATTTTAGACCCACACGGTGACGCGAACTGTTTATTGCATTTGGTCAAACCTGAAGACATACATAATAAACATAATACGTTCGTAGCACTACAAACTATTACATACTGTATCAACACAACGTATCACTAATTATGGATTATGCTAATTAGGGCAATCAACCCCTAGTAATACAGATGTGGAACTCACGTGTTTGGGGGTCTTAAGGAGGCCTGTCATCAAGCAACACCTGCGTCTGTATTGTAGAGCTCCGATCTTTCCTGGAGTAGTCACACCCTAACTCGGTGGCGGTACAAAGGAATCTGTCTCTCTGGGCTTCATTCCTGCTGGCCCTCGGCACCTCACGCCTGCCCGTCTTACCCTTAAGTCAGCAATAGTTCCTGGGTGACTCATTCCTCTACAGTGATCCCTCGGTGTCTTTTCTACCCTTCGCGCCATGTCATCAACTTTACCACGTAAACACAACTCTCACTACCTCTCTGCAGCTAAGCTCTCCACAGCTAGTTCCTCTCACACATCTTCACTACTGTGATTATGTACTATAATGAATTCGGTTTCCATAATCTCTACTCTAATGACTTAGTTTCCCTAGTGTTACCCATGCTCCATATATTAGTTGACTTCAACTCTCATAACACAGATCTTATTATTTAGCATACACATGCTCAACAACAACAACTTTCATCCGCTCGGCGGTCTTTCACCCGCTCGGCGGTAACACTCCCCTGTCGGGCTTCGCACAAAATTCACATAATACATAAACTCACGTAGTCCCAGCGTCATCCAACAGAGTTCATAGCCGGGTGCCCCTTTCTCAGCAGTGTAGGGGTTAGAGTAGTGCACACGATCTTTCTCCACAGGAGAGAGCAGACAAATCTCTTCATTTGATCAGATAACTGACAATTCAATGTGGCCAGTGTCTGAACTAGACAATGGCACATGATGGGAGAGCAATTACGTTAATGAGAGTAAAAAACCCCGACATTTACGTTATGGTGCAGGCTGCGTTATGGTGCAGACTCCGTAACGTAGTCACTCCCACCACTGCTGAGGCACCATTATGTCACTGAGAATTGGTCAATAAAGCCTTGACATGTTTCCAGCCCCGCTTATATGTTTCATTTACGACAGGTTTTATCCTCTTCTGTGGTCTACTACGTTCGGTTCAGCTCCGAGAGTTAACAGTCCTGTCGAAGTGGTCCTGCTTCTTCTCGTGTCCATGCAAGTTATCCGAGTCCAAGACGCTCGCTCTTCTCTCTTGAGTGCTGTTACAGGCAGGCAATGATAGTGTCTTGCCTCTTTAAATACACAACCACAAGCACACAAATCACTCTCTAGCCTCTGCAAGCCCACAAGGTCACTCTCTGGTGGTATTTAGCCTATGCTAGCAAGAAATTAGCCAGGCCTAACGCCACCAGGAAGTGCATTTGTATGCCAGCATACAAATGCACTTCCTGGTGGCGTGTGATCCATATAAGCACACAAGCTCACTTCCGGATGTACTTTGGTCTCTGCGAGCACATAAATCCCTGCACGCTGCTACCCTGCTGGTATCTAGTCTATGCAAGCACATAAACTCCCTGCACCCTGCTGGTGTCTCGTCTCCGTAAGCATATAAACTCTGCACCCTGCTGGTGTCTCGTCTCTGCAAGCACATAAGCTCCCTGCACCCTGCTGGTGTCTAGTCACTGCAAGCCCATAAATTGCACTCTGCTGGTGTCTCTTCTCTGCAAGCACATAAGCTCATAAATGCATTCCCTGATGGTGTCTCATCTCTGCAAGCACCAAGCACAACTCATTTCCCGATGGTCTAGTTTCTGCAAGCACCAAGCCTACATGCTCATTCTCTCACCTAACTGACTGAAGGACTGGAGTCCCTTAAGGACTGAGACAAACTCGTTCTATGGTAGTAGCCTCAGGAAGCACACCAACTCGTCCTCTAGTGGACTGATGTCCCTTAAGGAATGACTGAAGGACTGACTGAAGGACTGAAGTCCTTTAAGGACTGATACAAACTCGTTCTCTGTTAGTAGCCACTGCAGGCACACAGACTCGTTCTCAAGGGATAGCCTCTGCAAACGCTCCAACTCGTTCTCTAGTGGTAGCCTCTGCAAGCACACAGACTTGTTCTCTTCCTTATATCTCTCACCGAGCTGCAGATGTCATTGCAATCGTCTTTTTAGACCCTGTAGTCTTTGTTCTGTCATACTCTCGTTCTATGCCCGGACCTTACCTCTAATCTGTCCAGTGTAAGCAGAAAATAGTGTCTCTAGTTTGACAATAGCAGGCATACCTATGACCTGTCGTTGGAAAACTTGCTTATATTCCCAAATTCAGAACAGGTTTCTTCACTAAATGTGGGTGTCACTCTGTTTGAGAGTTGTCAGCCTCTCAAGGAGGTTGGTAAATCCATCACTCTGTGATTCTTCATCAGCTTCCATTGTCTTATTCAGCCCTTTGTGCTCCCCCTGGTAAAGCACTCCTGACAAGACATCAAGCTTGGCTACCAGATTCTTTATCCTTTCTCTGGTGTACCTGATCCGGTTTAGGCTCAATCTGTACGACTTCTTGAGGCGATGTTCTTCAGGCCACTATACTCTCTTTGAGAGTTGTAAGCCTTTAAGGAGCCTGGCAAATCCATCACTCTGTGATTCTTCATCAGCCTCCATTGTCTTATTCAGCCCTTTGTGTTCCCCCTGGTGAACCTCTTCCTTATCCTCCCCCTGGTTTACCTGATCTGGTTTAGGCTCAATTTCTACAAGTTCCTGAGGTGATGTTCTTCAGGCCACTTTATCAATCTCTTTGACGGATTCACCTTGCTCCGCCTTATCTTCGGTCAGGAGGTCACTACTGATCGCTGTATCCTTTGGACTGCGTCAAAGGAGAATCCGCCTTGTGCTTCAGACCTGGTGATGATGAAGAGAGGGCGGTGGTGTTACCCTCCTCACTGCTCTTGAGTGAGCCCTCATCACCAACATCATCTTTCCTCCGAATTGTCTCCGCTTCCTCTTGTTGATCCATGCCGGCCATCTACATTGGACAAGCTTATGTATTTCGCCTCAGCGCTGATGCATGTACTCCATGATGGTGCCCCGCCAGTGAGGAAACACGACCAGTCCACTGTGTCTCACCTGCGCAAGGACACAGTCACTCTACAGTGTCTCGCCTGCTCGAGGAGACATCCACTATACGGTGTGCCCATCTACTATATTCCATTTCCTTGACCACAGCTTGATGACCTCCTTAACCTCCATTGAATAGGCTTCTCCTTCCTCGTAGGTGAGTTCACGACCTCATATAGCTTCCATATTTTCTTTCAAACGTTCTCCTGCCTTGATGTGAACGTTCTACCTCTGTTGTTCTCAGACGAGCGGACAAGTCATCCCTGTATTTTCTAATGGATCCATTTACAGTCCATCCTAAGGGGGTACGTATTGCAAAGGGCTCTCTGTGGCTCCCTGTCCTCACCTCGAGTGGAATGAATGCTCGTGTTACGTCCAGACCTATCAATAACTCCACGTTCGATGATGTTTTACATGGCGTAACTCCCCTCAGGTGGTCCCACGATCTGACCTCTTCATTACTAGCAGCAGCTGTCGCCAAGGAGGCCGGTAAGTGTTCTCGGGATTTCGACTGTTCGATGCTTCCTTATTCCCAGGGTAACCACAACCAAGTTGATCCCTTGTGCTTCAGCATCGACGTCTCTCTCATGAGCGTGTCTATGGAAAGGGACACTGGTTTCCCCATAGCTTAAAGTTGGTTAGCCAAGAGTTAGGTACAATATGATGGGTTGCCACCTTAATCTAGGAGAGCCCCAGTAATCAAGTGTCTGTGCCCTTGAGGGTTTTTTTTACATTAACCTTCACTATAGGTAAGGCTCCTTTCTTGCAGCTTGATTGCGAGGCGGAACTGTCGTTCCCACTCCAATGATCGTTGCTGGTTTTGCTTGTCTCAGCCCCTCTCGTCCCCCTTTATGGGTTTCCCTATGCTATCATCGTCACAGTCCGTTTGTCTCTTGCTTCGCCTTCTTCCTTCACTCCTTTGCCATTTGACCGTGTGATGGTTACAGCCAGGCTGACACTGCTTCTTTGTCGCTTGTTGCTATGCGGTTTGCTCTCTTGGCGATAATCTAGTTGGTCACTGGCCCCTTTTAACCCCCTTTCGTTGTTCCCAGAGGCGTTTGGTAACGCTTCATCTTCCGTTGGCCTCTTGGGGCCCAATGGGTTCCTCATAGGGAAATGTAGAAGGAGTCCAAGTGATAGTAAGTGCATCCCACAACTCCACAGAGCTCGTGGCGTCTGCATTCCGCTATCTGGTGCCCTTTACCCAGGCATGTGTAACATCGTTTCTCATCTCTCACTAGTTGTCTTCTAGCCTGTAGACATGTCACTGAAAACAGGGCAAGTCTGGAGAGAGTGACTTCCCTGGCATCGTACATAGTTGATCTCATCTACCATGGTCCACTCCTTTGACGTCACCAGCCCCACTGGTCTCTTCCATGAAGGTGGGGAAGCTCCTACAGATCTACTTTGCCATATGCTCGGATGCTGTTGGGTCTTAGCCTGTCATGCCCATTTTGCTCCCTCTAATGTTTCTCTGAAGAATACTTGAAGCCACTCGATGCATGGGAACTCACCATCATGGCTTTTCCGATATTCAAGAGGCTAGTTTCGTAAAAGCCTTGCAATCTTCCTCTGAACCGCTCAGCTATCAGACTCATCAACCCTTGTGTGTCTGTTTCCCTCAGGTATCTCAGATCTCATAGGTTCGTACACAATTTATCAGGTCATGTACTAGATCTTTCGGGCCTTGTATACCGTTCCAGCTTGCAGTTGCTCCATGCCAAACTTTGTTGACTAGTTCACTAACGTGTGTCTTTGTCTTCATACTTCTCGTCCAAGGTGGCGAATGCTTGCTCATATCCCAATTTTGGATCTTTATTTTGTATACTTCTTTGCAATGCCGCCATTATGGTTCCAGCGTAAGCTGATAAGAGCGTTTTGCTGAGCTTCGTTCTGTACAGGATGTTCGTCGCCTCCATGTGGTCCTTGAAGGCCTGTCAAAATTCCCAATATTCCCCACAAGAACTTCCACTGAATGTAGGTGGCGACATGTAAGCGAGTCTCATGGCGTTTATCATTTCTTTCGTGCCTGGAGCCAACGCTCTACCCTCAGACTCTTTTCCGTCTTCTCCCTTCAATACTTCCACTGCCAGGCCACCCCCTTGTTGGGCGTCGTGCCCTACCTTCTCTCTCTGTATCACATCCACTGACTGGTCACTCTCTTGTTGGGTGTCGCATTCCGCCGTTGGTTGCGTGTCGCATTCCGCTGTTAATTGTGTCGGGAAAGGGGCGTCATGTCTCATGTTGGTTTTCTCCCTGTACTTTTCCCTTTCCCTCCCTGATCAGGATGAACTTCCTTCCCCTGGTAACGCATCTGGGCACATTTCCGTCTGGCACTAAGCAAGTAAGTCTCTTTCTCCCTCTGCTCTCTTTTCCTTTGATCGTGACGATCTTCCTCCCCTTGGTTTCATACTGGGGTCTGTTCTTGGATGGTTTCACGAGGACGAGATTCAGATGTAGTACAACGAGTCAGTTGATCCCCCTCAGCAATTGGCAACTTACCCCATTGCTCTTGCGCATTTCTTCAGTTCTTCTTGCATTATCTCCATCGCTTCCTTCCTCTGGGTACGTTCTTCCATGAATACTTTCATCAGTTGCTGTATCATCTCTTTCATCTCCCTTATTTGTGTGTGTGAATGTTTGTGGATACTTCTTCGCTTCGAGTGTATTGTCATCCGGGTGAGCCTCATTCACTGACTCCTCGTTTCGCGGTGAGCTCGACCTTCCATCCATTGTGACTGGGAACTGGGAGTAGATACTTCGTTAAAGCGGTGTTAGCTGAGGGGTTGGTAATTGAGTGCGCAAGACTGGTATTACAGAAGGACTGCCAGAAAGGCTGATATCACTGAAGGACTGCCTGAAGGACTGACAGACTCACTGAAGGACTAGTGTCCCTTAAGGAATCACTGAAGTACTCACTGAAGGACTAGTGTCCTTTAAGGATTCACTGAAGGACGCACTGAAAGACTAGTGTCCCTTAAGGACTCACTGAAGGACGCACTGAAAGACTAGTGTCTCTTAAGGACCCACTGAATTACTCACTGAAGGACTAGTGTCCCTTAAGGACTCACTGAATTACTCACTGAAGGACTAGTGTCCCTACTTCCGCTGTCACGTCAGATTCCTTGATCGTTGTCCACCATCTGATTTACACTCGTCACACTGCCTGTGGTGTTCACCATACTCATTTACACACACTGCTTCTACCGTCACGTCAGATTCCGTGATCGTTGTCCACCATCTGATGTACACTCATCACACTGCGTGTGGTGTTCACCATACTCATTTAAGCACACTGCTTCTACCGTCACGTCGGATTCCTTGATCGTTGTCCACCATCTTATGTACACTTGTCACACTGCGTGCGGTGTTCACCATACTTATTTACACACACTGCTTCTGTCGTCGTCATGACAGATTCCGCGTTCCTTGTCCACCATCTGATATACACTCGTCACAGTGTGTGTGGTGTTCACCACACACACACACACACACACACACACACACACACCCGTGTGCAAATTACCTCTCTCCTTTCCCAGCTAAACCGCGTGCGCTTGACACTCCCGGCCGCCCGGAACGAGGACACCGCGCCAGTCCTATCCATTGTCCTATCCAGGTAACGCACATACTAACACATACTCACTGCCCGCTCTCCAGGCAGGATGGAGGTGCCCTGCGCGCCGCGCGCCCGCCCTCGGCAACGCACACACGAACACAAATTTGGTGTCCGCCCTCGAGGCAGGACGGAGGTGCCCTGCGCGCTGCGCACCCGCCCTCAGCAACGCACACACGCACACACACTCGCTGCCCGCCCTCGAGGCAGGTCGGATGGCCTTCGCCCGCTGCTCGCCCGTCCTTGGCGCACGCACACACGAACACACCCTCGGTGATCTGGCCTGGGGAGGATGCCCGCCCCGCGCGCCACCTCTCCGCACGTCACTTCTCTGCTCCGTCATCTGCGAGGACGAACTGCATCGGTCCCTTCTGGAGGCCCGTCAGCATCTCAGCATCTCCCTTCCGATGGTGTTGCTCGCTAGACGTTCATAGAAGACCACACGTCTGACTGTAGCTGCCTGAAGGCAGCTAAAGGATTTTAGACCCACACGGTGACGCGAATCGTTTATTGCATTCGGTCAAACCTGAAGACATACATAATAAACATAATACGTTCGTAGCACTACAAACTATTACATACTGTATCAACATAACGTATCACTAATTATGGATTATGCTAATTAGGCCAATCAACCCCTCATAATACAGATGTGGAACTCACGTGTTTGGGGTCTTAAGGAGGCCTGTCACCAAGCAACACCTGCGTCTGTATTGTAGAGCTCCGATATTTCCTAGAGTAGTCACACCCTAACTCGGTGGCGGTACAAAGGAATCTGTCTCTCTGGGCTTCATTCCTGCTGGCCCTCGGCACCTCACACCTGCCCGTCTTACCCTTAAGTCAGCAATAGTTCCTGGGTGACTCATTCCTCTACAGAGATTCTTCGGTGTCTTATCTACCCTTTGCGCCATGTCATCAACTTTACAACGTAAACACAACTCTCACTACCTCTCTGCAGCTAAGCTCTCCACAGCTAGTTCCTCTCACACATCTTCACTACTGTGATTAAGTACTATAATTAATTCAGTTTCCATAATCTCTACTCTAATGACTTAGTTTCCTTAGTGTTACTCATGCTCCATATATTAGTTGACTTCAACTCTCACAACACAGATCTTATTATTTAGCATACATATGCTCAACAACAACAACTTTCATCCGCTCGGCGGTCTTTCACCCGCTCGGCGGTATCAAATACCTTGCCACCAAGGTCCCCGTCACACACGTGGTGGGTGGCGACGGTGGTGGGGAGAGGCAGGGGCGTGCATCCTTATTATGTGGCGAATATGAAATGACTAAATGAATCAATAACGGTGGGTGGGAAGTAATTGAATGGTAAGGTGGGGCGGAGCCTGAACGCATCAGGCGAGGTGATCGCTTACGGCTTGCCACCAGGGTCCCCATCAATTAATAGCTTGCCACCAGGGTCCCCGTCACACGCGCGGCAGATGGTGGCAGTGGCGGCATGCCAACAGGGTCCCCATCACATGCGTGGGTCCTGGGCGGCCAGGGTGGTTGAGTCTCCCACCACTCGATGGTCAAGGTCTGCCATGCTGTACCGTTATAACCTCCACCCTGTCGATGTATATATGACATGAAAAGGCGAAGTTTAAAGTCAGTCTGTTAGTTGACAGGGCATAAAAAAACATGTCGTTCAGAGATAGTGACGGTATATATGGATACCTATCTTCTCTTGCAGGCGGCAGGTCATTTCCCCCAAAAATACAACAACATAATTTGAAAACAGAATCTTACCCATTCATTTATACACCGGCAGGGATTATGAAGTCGGCCTGTGTAATATCTTAATCCTTAAATATTACTGCATTACAGAAGGGGATCCTAATTCCAGTATATCCGAGTTTGATGTCTATGAATATAACATGTATACCTTTCTACTGGAAAGGAATATCATCTCCAATTTTACCGATAAGAACATACCGATCATAACTAAGGCGATCAATTGACAGATAGTGAGAGAGCTTCAAACAGTTTTGAAGGACTCCTTTAACCCCTTCACGCCCATGACGTACACCATTACGTCACGGACACGATCCATACCAAACACCATGACGTATACATATACGTCATGCGATACCCGTACATATTGCGGAGTGGTTTTTCGTCTTGTAGGCAGTCTATGACCCTGGTATAGCCTACAGCTGGGAATAAAAATAATCCATGCCCATTAGCAAATAAATTTGTTTATATGTGGCGTGACTGTCCATCATAAAATATTACTGGCCGGAAGTGCCTCTTCATGCCCAGTTTGCCTAAGGCGATCGATACAAAAGGACGTATTTTAGTGTCTTCTCATTGCCTTGCCATTATTGGAAACTTATTTTTGCTATATTTCGTGATAGTTTTTAGGAATTTACAGCCATGTCGGACAGGGGTGATTCAGACTCTGATACATCATATGTGCCAGAAAGTGAGGGTGAAGATGAGAGTAGTGACAGTGAACTGGAGCTTATTGATAGCGAATTATGGCAGGATGTTAATCCCATTGAAGACAGTGGGTGGCAGTTTCTTGTCGACATCTTTGCTGACGCACAGCCACGTGCACTGCCCGGCTGCACCGATGGTAGTGCACTTACTTTCCTTACTCTCCATACTTTCCATACTCCTGGAGATGCTTTTAGTCATTTTATAGATGGCTATGTGATTTCTAAATTGTTTTCATGGGGTAATGAGAGAGATGATGTTTATTTTGCTGAAAATCCAATAAAGAAAAAAAATACATGGGCTAAAGTGGAAACCAGTAACAGCAGATGACATGCATATATTCTTTGGGTTATTGATAGTCATGGGAGTGGTACAACTACCCAATATGCATTTGTATTGGTCACACAATGCAGTTTTTGGAGGCCCACGAATTTTCACAAAGGAAGTGATTAGTAGGAATATGTTTCTCTCCATTCTCAAATTCTTGAGATTTTCATCTGCTGCCACTGTCAAAAAAAATGTTCAGTCAACCATAATTAAACCATTTTTGAACCTGATGTAGGACAGGCGCCAAGCAGTTATGCAACCAGGTGAGGATGTAGCTGTTGATGAAGCACTTATTTTGTGGAAGGGTCGTCTTGGATTTAGACAGTTCATAAAAACAAAATGTCTCGTTTTGGCATCAAGGTATTCGTTTTTTGTCCCTCTGGTGACTACTGGGATGGATATTCCTGGAATTTTGCTGTCTATTATGGCAAAGGGGCATTCAAAATTGATGATCCAGCAGCAGGGAACCTCAGCATTTCAGAAGACATTATCATACATTTGATGAAGGACTTACTGGATCACGGTCGACAAGTAGTTACCAATAACTGATACACAAGTCTCAGTCTTAGCAATTATTTGCTGAGCCGTAACACCACAATGACTGGTGTTGTGAGAAGTGGTAGAGTACCCCCAAAAAGGATGATGGCTGAAAAATTAGAGAGATTTCCACCCGTGATTTGCTGTAAGTAAATGACTCTACTACTACTACTACTACTACTACTACTACTACTACTACTACTACTACTACTACTAGTAGTAGTAGTAGTAGTAGTGGCTTGGTAGGGGTAAGACGTGTGGGTGTGTGGCTCCGTGATTAAGGTGTATCTTTAAGGTTAAAACTTTGTGAAATTTTGTGACAAAAGACACAGAGATGAGTGAAGTGGAGAGGGTGGGCCCAGTGTAATATCAGTGTCAATACTCGTATAAATCACGTGAAAAATATTGATTTATCATATTCTGAAAACAGTGGTTGTTGTGAGCGTCACGGAGCGACCGTTGAAAGGGTCGAACTAGGTCGGAAGGGTTATCAGGTAATAAATGGCGTAGGGAAAACTCCAAGCAGCCCGCGCGGCTGTCCATCCACTCTCCGTCGGGGATACAGGTGCCACCTACTCCATATATTTCTATATAAATCTTACTATATATTATAGACTGATATCTCTGTTATAATACTAGGTATAAATCTTTCTGTTTAATTTTATTGGAGCCATGCACACCACGTGAGTACCCAAAATTACAGATCTTCATTAAATTTTCAGTAGTAATATACTATCACTCTTTAACTGTTGTAACGGTACTCCTAAGACCGTTGTTGCCACTACTACTGCCGCTAAACATTGTAGGGAATACTGAGTAAAGTGCCTGTAATACATATCCAAGTCCCATATTTACCATAAATGTTTCTCTCTCTCTCTCTCTCTCTCTCTCTCTCTCTCTCTCTCTCTCTCTCTCTCTCTCTCTCTCTCTCTCTGCTATCACTTTCCCCTCCCCTATTCCTCCTCCCTCTACCCTCCCTCCCTCCCTCCTTCCCTTCTCTCTCTCTCTCTCTCTCTCTCTCTCTCTCTCTCTCTCTCTCTCTCTCTCTCTCTCTCTCTCTCTCTCTCTCTCTCTCTCTCTCTCTCTCTCTCTCTCTCTCTCTCTCTCTCTCTCTTTCTCTCTCTCTGCTGTCGCCTCCCCCCTCCCCTACTCCCCCTCCCCTACTCCTCCTCCCTCCTACCTCTCCCTCTACCATCCCTCCCTCCTTCCTTCCCTTCTCTCTCCCTATCTCTCTCGCCCACTCCCTCATACTTCTCTCTCTCTCTCTCTCTCTCTCTCTCTCTCTCTCTCTCTCTCTCTCTCTCTCTGTTGTCACTTTGTCACTTTCCCTTCCCCTATTTCCCCTCCCTCCTACCCCTCCCTCTCCCCCGGCTTCCCTTCTCTCTCCCTCCTCCCTCCTACCTCTTCCCCTACCCTCCCTCCTTCCCTCCTTCACTTCTCTCTCTCTCTCTCTCTCTCTCTCTCTCTCTCTCTCTCTCTCTCTCTCTCTCTCTCTCTCTCTCTCTCTCTCTCTCTCTCTCTCTCTCTCTCTCTCTCTCTCTCTCTCTCTCTCTCTCTGTTGTCACTTTCCCTTCCCCTATTCCCCTTCTCTCCTACCCCTCCCTTCACCCTCCCTCTCCCCCTGCTTCCCTTCTCTCTCCCTCCTCCCTCCTACCTCTTCCCCTCCCCTCCCTCCTTCACTTCTCTCTCTCTCTCTCTCTCTCTCTCTCTCTCTCTCTCTCTCTCTCTCTCTCTCTCTCTCTCTCTCTCTCTCTCTCTCTCTCTCTCTCTCTCTCTCTCTAATAATGTCATGTTATTAATACAATGTCTAACCCACCTGCACAAAGAAGATGTTGTCAGTGTACAAAAGAGGAACACAGATGTGTTAATTGTCAATGTGTGAGACAAAACAAAAAGTGTATAAATTGTAGAAAGGGAGATGGATGCCAAAACCCCCTGGGACGTGACCACCAGGACAGTGAGAGGGAGGAGGAGCCAGGGGACAGCCAGGAATCCCAGCAGGATGAGGAACAAGAGCGAACGATGGAGACAGAGATGGGAGGGGAGGCTGCCCGGCCATCAACACCGTCACAACACGCCCCATCGCTACCGCAACACAACGTGTACGCCGCGAGACATACAAACGGGAGGAGAAACTTAGTCTGGAAAGGACTAACAGAAGAAGAAACAACCATGTGGGTGAACAACACTTACACAGAATTAGTTGGGTGGTCGACATGTCATCTGTTCGATCCACCAAAGTGTGCAGCCACCAACAAAATTGTACAAGAGATGGTCATCCTCCTCAACAATTACTTACAAGAGTCACCCCTCGCACCGTATGCGATGAAATTATTCTTCACACTGCCAAAACTCTTCTTTCAAAAGACACAAAGAAATGCGAAGGTGGCGGAAAACGCGAAAGCCGTCGCAAGAAGAGTGGGTCTATGGCAGAACAACCAACTGGATGAGCTCCTGGAGGAAGCCCGAGCCATCCAGAAGAGGCTGCCAAGACCATCAGGAAACCAACAAAGGCAGGAAGACAAAGCCCGTAATTTCGCTGGCAATATGCGGCAAGGACAGGTGTCCAGGGCTTTGCGGGCACTTAATGAACAGCAGTCAGGTGGAGTGTTGCCCCTCACCAGGGAAACCATCCACCTGCTGAAGGAAAAACATCCTCCCCCCAGTGACGAGGAGGGCCTCAGGATGCAGGGGCCTTTCCGCAAGCCAAATGATGTCATCTACGAGGTGATAACTGGAGAGATGATCTGGAAGAAGTCTCTCCAGACACACGGCAGTGCTGGTCCCTCAGGACTAGACGCTAGAGGGTGGCGTCGCCTGTTGAGCGGCGCACTCTGTGGCAGCGCCGCTAACGACCTATGCGGCGCCCTGGCAGCACTGGCGAGGAAGCTTGCCACCACAAATTGTCACCACGTCGAGGCTCTCACCGCATGCCGATTAATCCCGCTGGACAAAAAGCCGGGATGCAGACCAATTGGCATCGGCGAGGTGATAAGACGCATCGTGGGTGAATGCGTCATGACGGTGGTCAAGGACGACGTAAGGAGGGCAGCGGGGAACCTGCAAGTATGTGCAGGACAGCAGGCAGGAGGGGAAGCCGCCATCCACGCTATGAGGGAAATGTTCAGTGAAGACAATTGTGAAGCGGTGTTATTAGTGGACGCCAAAAACGCTTTCAACACTATTAACAGAAAAACAATGCTTCACAACATTCGAGTAAAATGTCCCTCTCTGGCACAATATGTAGAAAACACATATAGTGACCCCTCGGATTTGTACATATGTAGTAATAGTGGTAATAGTGTTAAGGTGTTAAAGTCCATGGAAGGGACAACACAAGGTGACCCAGTGGCCATGGCGATGTACGCCCTCGGACTTTCAGTGCTGCAACAAGTTATCTCATATGAGAAAACGAGTGTGAAGCAAGTGGCGTACGCGGATGACCTGTCAGGGGCCGGCAAAATAACAGACTTGAAAAAATGGTGGGGCTTAGTGAACGACAATGGTCCCATCATAGGGTACACACCCAATGCCGCTAAGTCCGTCCTTATTGTAAAGCCTGAACACTATGACAGTGCAGTGGATAGCTTCAGTGGCAGTGGAGTTATAATAACAAAGGATGGACAACGGCATCTGGGTGCTGTCATCGGAACAGAGGAGTTCAAGAAGGAGTACATAGGAGAAAAGGTGAAGGAATGGATACATGAGGTGGAAGTCCTGTCTGACATGGCCAGGACTGAGCCTCATGCAGCCTACTCCGCCTACACCCACGGCTTGCAGCATCGATGGAGATTCGCCATGCGCACCATCCCAGGCATCAGCCCTCTCCTTGCACCACTGGAGGTCTCGATAAGGAACACCTTCCTCCCAGCGTTACTGAGATACCACACCATCAGAGATGGGGAAAGGGCGCTGCTCGAACTTCCACCAAGACTGGGCGGGATGGGAATCACCTCCCCTGAGAAGTTGGCGACTGTGGAGAACCTCAACTCCCTCAAGCTCACCAGGTCCCTCACAGAGAAGATCATTGCTCAGGACGCACATGGTGAAATAGCCCAAAGTGCAGTCACTGAGCAAGGACGAATTATATCTTGAGATAGACAACAACATCAACGAAACTGTCTCGAAGACCTGATAAACATCCTGCCTGCAACCACAGTGAGAAAAATCCTCACTGCACAGGAAACGGGAGCCTCTAACTGGCTAACGTCACTGCTCATCAGAGCGAAGGGCTTCAGCCTCAACAAACAAGAATTTGTCGACGCCATTGCTCTGAGGTACGGCTGGCCGATGGAAGGACTCCCCAGTACCTGTGTGTGTGGCTCCCCCAATGACGTCAACCACACCATGACGTGAAAAAAGGGGGGATTCGTATGTATCAGGCACGATGAGGTGAGAGATCTGACCGCCAGCATGCTCAGGGAGGTGTGCCACGATGTCTCCACTGAACCGACCCTCCTGCCGCTAGACGGCGAGCACCTGCGCTACAGAACAGCCAACACCACCAACGAGGCTCGAGTCGACGTCAGTGCACGAGGGTTCTGGACAAGGGGACAGAAAGCATTCATGGACATACGGATCTTTGACCCGATGGCCGCCTGTCACCACGAACTCTCCCTGGAGGCCGCCCACCGCAAGAATGAGCAGGAGAAGATCCGAGCGTATGGGGAGAGAATCCAACACGTTGACCAGGGCAGCTTCACACCTCTGGTCTTCACCACATCTGGCGGGATGGGCTCCAAGGCTCAGTGCTTCTACTCAAGACTAGCCGACCTAATGGCAGAAAAGAAGCACCAGCCAAGGAGCCATGTCGTCGCATGGATGAGGTGCCGTCTCTCATTCTCCCTCCTCAGATCTGCCCTCCTGTGTCTCAGGGGGACAAGGCATTCCACTCCCATACCTGCAGACTTAGGAGGCCTCGACTGCGAGGCTACAGTGGTGGAGAGTGGCATAAGAGTAGATAGAGTAGAGGTAGAGTGAATTTATAGTTAACATCTAATGTTTATATTATAGAGTATTAGATATGGTTGGATGCCACAGTCATTAGCGAGAGCTGGGGCTAATGCCCTCCAAGTAATGGAGCCCCTAATTGACACATCAATAAACATGGGGTGGAGGTATTATTATTATTATTATGTACTACTACTACTACTACTACTACTACTACTACTACTACTACTACTACTACTACTACTACTACTACTACCACTACTACCACCACCACCACTACCACCACCACCACCACTACTACTACCTCTACAACTACTACTTATATTCCTAGTACTTTTATTTTCACCACCAGCTTTATCTCATTACAATAATTTTTTTATCATCATTACCATTGCCATTATTATTTCTTATACGTTATAATATATCACAGTGTATGTTTATACCATATTGCTCATTTTTAAGTGGGAATAGTAGATTAATAACACTTTTCTAGAATTTACATGCATATTTCTTAAATATTTTTGGACGAGCGTAGGTCTTGGGGGTGGGTGGTATGGGACGCATGGGTGACCATCGGCCGCCTGGGCGCGAAGGGGTTAAGATCTATTTCCCATACTCGGAAATTATCTATTACGACCACGACTTGGAGAGAGTCGTAGTTAACAATGCGATCGTACCTCCTAGTGACGATCGTATTTAGTGATATAAGTATAAAATAAGTCTGTCTACTTTCAAAGACATGGCGATGACATTTGATTTTCCATTACGAGCAAAGCTTCCCCCTCGGGACCCATAAAATTAATTATTCACTCAATACGTACCGTGAGCTGACACGGGACGGTTTATATGTACGTTTATACCGACATAATTTCTCCCACGCGAATGGGTAAACTAGATAATATATTAGACGTCATACCACTCCCTGGCGACAGCACCAGTAAAGGTACAAATCCAATTACGTATGAACCACTTTCCATATCAACTATACAGAGTGTGGCCATAGAAATTACCAATCAAAGAGGCAAACCTATTCAGTTTGAAGATGGGGAAAATAGTGTTACTTGTGTGTTACATATAAGACCATGTTAACTTTTGCGTCTCGGACGTAAAGTTTTGAAGAGAATCGTCCAAGGCAGGTCCAAGGCAGGCGCGTCGCAGTCATATGCGCGGGAAAACTTCAGTGTTTCCCTGCGCGCCATAGCGGATGGGGTGCAAGTGTTGACAATGTTATAGAAAAAAAAAAAATGATAAAAGATTATAAAACACACGGCCTTTTGATGACTGCGCCTTTGTTTTCTGATATATCAAGTCTGGACGGTTACCTACTTGACTTTGTCGATGTGAGAATTCGATTAGAATTGGCTAAGAAAACATGGATTCTTAATTCACACCAGGACGCCAGCAGTTTCAAATTCAAGCTCGAGATGGCTAAGTTGTGGGTTGACCGCGTCACACTGCATCCGTCTGCCTTAGAATCATTAAATAACTCCTCGACTCTAAATCCAATGTAATTCAATTGTAATTTCAATTTCAATGTAATACAATGTAATTTCAATAGGACACTCAATAAGACGTATGTGTTAGGCGCCAATCAAACGTCTTTGATTGCCGAATTACCTTTCGGGCAAATCATACCTCAAAATTTGACCATGGCAATAGTTGATATGGACGACTTACAAGGCGTAATTGATAAGAATTGTTTATATTTTCATCACGCCGGTCTGTCACATGTACATATCACCGTGAACGGGGCAACCATTTATAACATTAGTAACTTTCCCGCATCACGCATCAAAATTATTTTACACGACTCTTGAGTCACTAGGACTGGACATGCATAATTCCCTAACATTTGATGCTTTTAAGAAAGATCGGACAGTATGTTTTTTTAACTTTGTGATGGAAAACGTGCACTATGCCATCCCTCTGGATAAATCAGGGAATCTAAGAATTAATCTGTCTTTAGCTAAGGGACGTAATCACAACCGCGTCATCATGTTTTTCGCCGACACTACAGGCGTCATAGAAATTTATCATTATCGTCACGTTCGCTGCATTGTCCGCGCATAAGCCGTCATGAATGCACATGAAAATCAAGCTTGTCTAGCAGGCGTCTTGGGCGATCGAGTTTATTTTTTTAGGCTGCCATGACCAACGTCGTGTGACAGAGCTGATAAATCTTGCCAGAAAATAGGCGAAGCCGTGCGTTTTCATCCTAAATACATTGAGTGGGTCAAAGACCATGGGTCACTGGATTACTGTTTATCTTAATTTTCAAAGTCAGACCATTGGCTATTACGATAGCTATAACTGACATCCCAAATACAATTCCGCCGTCTTGCATCATTTTATGCAAACTTGTCCACATATGAAAATTAGCACATCAAATTATCGACTTCAGGGGTTGAATTCCCTCGTGTATGGCATTTATTGCATGTTCTTTTGCCTTCTACTGAGCAGGCATACATAAAAATCGTGCAATGTGCATTATTCACGCCACCTTCAAAAAGCATCAATATCTATATAATGACAAAAAAATTACTCGCATGGCTTACGTAATATTTAGTAAAATGCCGCATTGTAAGCCTACGTTTTGTCCAGCCGAGCGAGATGTTATAACATCTGTAAAGCAGTAATAATGTAGATGGGGAAAGCAGGGTCAATATGGGCTAATTGCTGGCGGATAAGCGTCACTTCGCCATCGCCTTTCAACCCAGTCGGACGTCTAGGACTCATCTCCAAGACTGGAACAAGCTGACAAGCATTTCATCTTGAGGACTGCGGATAAGTACGCCATTGCCTTGCGTTTCATCACGCACCTTCGCCATTGTAAATTACATTAACATTCTTTGCCAATGAATAAGAAGAAGGGGAAAAAAAAAAAAGAAATGTTCCATTGTTCTCGTCGTGTTTTTTGTTTTTTTTCTTTTTGTCTGTTATAGAAAGTATCTCTTTCCGCTTTGATGTCTATTTAGGCGATGCTGGAGGAAAGTAAAGCTGCGCCGACCATGAGGATGTCGATTTGGAGAGAGTATCGGAGCCTGCAAAGAAGAAATTGATCTTTAGCGATGACATGTCAACGCTGCCAGCGACCCCACCTTTTGATGCCCCGTCAGGACAGGAGCCGCAGCAGTCACAGCAGCAGCCACAGCCGCAGCGGCAGCCGCAGCAGCAGCCGAATCCACCGTCACAGCAGTCGCGGCTGCAACCTCCGGAGTCGCTGATGCCGCCGCCCGCCGAATCACAGCCGCGGCGGTCATATCAGCCGCCTGTAGGCGGTAATGAGCACCGGGAGGTGAAGAAGAAGTCGCAGGAAAACAGAAAAAAAGAGAAAAAAAATATGCCCCTTAACACGCCAGAGGCTGTCAGCACGCCAAAACTTCTTAATGCTTCACCTGCCCTTCATAAGAAGGTGAATCCTAGAACTATTAAAACTACGCCGGTTATTGACAGCGATGATGATGATTTCTTCGCTTTCAATTCGCAAATGTTTTGAGTGAATGAGATGTATTTGTCATAGTAAATCAATGAGCTGTATTTGCCCTATTAAAAATAAAATGTCCCATCGCCTCTGCATAACCTTTCTAACAGTAATAATAAGGTGACCATCAAAAGTATTGAGTCACCGACCTCGCCCACACCGCGGGCGGTCAGCGAAAGTGAAGGTGACCGCCACCGCTCCCGCCATCACAGGCGCTTCGTCCAGGTACACGGACCGCAGGTAACAGAACCACGTGGGTAGTCACGACAACCTTGACTATCGGGTAGTGGCAGGGCACTGGAATGTATTGATCCATCCTGAGATAGCCAGGCGGAGCCAGCGGCGGCGGTAAGATCCGCCCACGCTTCCTTGACCACCCTGGCTAGCGCGTGATGGGCACGTGGCGCCCCATCCTATAGCCTTCAACTTCCTGTTCCCGCCCAAAACAAAGGCCACATGGTCCCTGACGGTGTCACCACCCACTTTCCTGATGCGTTCAGTCCTCCCCTTTCCTTCCACTGACCTTGACCATCGAGTGGTGGGAGACACTGGATTGTATTGAGATGTCGGAGGGAACACGTGGTGGCAAAACCCAACCACCCTGGTCGCCCACGACCCGCGCGTATGATGGGAACCCTGGTGGCAAACCATTTCTTGATAGTGAAGAAAAACTTCCTGGGGTGAATGGATGTCAAGACACTTAGGGTCG
>NC_087169.1:6514616-6534616 GCF_035594125.1 Scylla paramamosain
TTATTATAGTACAGGCTAAGTATTATCGTTTATTATTATTATTATTATTTACTATCGTAAATAAATTATGATGTTTTTTTTTTGTTTCATGTAGAAGGGACACCAACCAAGGGCAACAAAAACTAAATTAAAAATAAATAAATAAATAAATAAATAAATAACACTGAGATGCCTGTCCACGAACAGGCTCCGAAGCAACAGTAAAAAATTGAAGGATAAGTGTCTTGAAACATCCCTCTAGAAGGAATTAAGTCATAGGAAGGTGGAGATACAGTAACAGCAAGGGGGTTCCAGAGTTTACCAGAAAAAGGGATATATGATTGAGAATACTGATTAACTCTTGAATTAGAGAGGTGGACAGAATAGGGATGAAAGAAAGAAGAGTCTTGTGCAGTGAGACTGCAGGAGCAAGGGAGGCATGCAGTTAGCAAGATCAGAAGAGCAGCTAGCATGAAAATACCGGTAGAAGATACCTAGAGATGCAACATTGCGGCAAAGAAAATGAGACTGAAGAAAGTCAGTTAGAGGTGAGGAGTTGATGAGACGAAAAGCTTTTAACTCCACGCTGTCCAAAATGGTATGAGTGGAACACCCCCAGACATGTAAAGCATACTTCATACACGGACGGATAAGGCCCTTGTACAGAGTTAGCAGCTGGGGGGTAAGAAAAACTGGCGGAGGCGTCTCAGAACACCTAACTTCATAGAAGCTGTTTTAGCTAAAGATGAGATGTAAAATTTACAGTTTAGATTATAAAAAATGGACAGAATGAGGATGTTCAGTGTAGAAGAGAGGGACAGTTGAGTGTTGTCTGGAAGGTTGTGTCGAGTTGATAGGTGGAGAAATTTAATTTTTAAGGCATTGAATAATACCAAGTTTGTCCTGCCCCAGTCAGAAATTTTAAAGAGATCAGACGTTCGGCGTTTTGTGGCTTCCCTGCGTGAACTGTTTACTTCCTGTAGGATTGGACGTCTAGGAAAAGACGTGGAAAAGTGCAAGGTGGTATCATCAGCGTAGGAGTGGATAAGACAAGAAGTTTGGTTTTGAAGATCATTGATAAGTAATAGGAAGTATGGGCGACAAGACAGAATCCTGAGGAACACCATTTTTAATAGATTTAGTGGAAGAGCAGTGACCGTCTACCACAGCAGCAATAGAACGGTCAGAAAGGAAACTTGAGATGAAGTTACAGAGAAACGGATAGAAGCCGTAGGAGGTTAGTTTGGAAATCAAGGTTTTGTGCCAGACTTTATCAAAAGTTTTTTTTTTATATGTGTTTGGAACAGCAAAAGTTTCCCCAGAATTTCAAAAAAATTAGGATGACTAAGACTCAGTATGGAAAGCTTTAGATAGGATGGAAATTAAAGCAATAAGACGATAGTTTGAGGAATTAGAACGATCACCTTTTTTAGGAACAGGCAGAATGTAGGCAAACTTCCAGCAAGAAGAAAAGATTGACAGACAAAATTGAAAGAGTTTGACTACGCAAGGTGCAAGCATGGAGGCGCAGTTTCGGAGGACAATAGGAGGGATCCCACCTGATTCATAAGCCTTCCGAGGGTTTATGCCAGCGAGGGCTTGTAAAACATCATGGCAAGGAATTTCAATAGGTATCATGAAGTAGTTAGAGGGTGGATGAGAGGAAGGAACAAGCCGTGAATCGTCCATGATAGAATATTTAGCAAAGGTCTAAACGAAGAGTTCAGCTTTAGAGATAGATCTAATAGCAGTGGTAAAATCTGGTTGAAATAAAGGAGGGAAAGAACAAGAAGAAGCAAAGTTATTGGGTATGTTTTTGACTAGATCCCAGAAGTCACGAGGGGAGTTAGATTTTGAAAGATTTTGAACCTTTCAATTAATGAAGGAGTTTTTGGTTAGTTGGATAACAGACTTGGCATAGTTATGGGCAGAAATATAATGTGCATAAAATTCTGGTGATGGAAGGGTCAAGTATCTTTTATAGGCCACCTCTCTATCATGTATAGCACGAGAACAGGCTGTGTTAAACCTTGGTTTGGAATGTTTAGGTCGAGAAAAAGAATGAGGAATGTACGCCTCCATGCCAGACACTATCACCTATGTTGTGCGCTCGGCACACAGAGACGGGTCTCTGACACGGAAGCAGTATTCATTCCAAAGAAAAAAAAAATTCTAAAGTCTCCCCTACTAGCATTGGGGTGATTGGAGTGATTGGAGTGATAAGCCAAGATACAGGTATGAGATTGCGATCGGAGGAACCCAACGGGGAAGAGAGGGTAACAGCACAAGCAGAAGGATTACAGGTTAGGAAAAGATAAAGAATGTTGGGCGTATCTCCAAGACGGTCAGGAATACGAGTATGGTGTTGCACAGTTGCTATAGGTCGTGGAGGATAGCAAAGTTGAATGCTGGTCCATCTGGATGGTCAGTAAGTGAGGGGAAAGCCAAAGCTGGTGGTGAATATTGAAGTCACCACGAATGGAAATCTCCACAAAAGGGAAGAACCAGAATGTGCTCCGCTTTGGAAGTTAAGTAGTCAAAAAAATTCTTATAGTCAGGAATGAGATGAGAGGTATTACAGCACAAATAAATTTAATTTGAGCGTGACTATGTAGTCGTAGGCAGATGGTGGAAAGCTCGGAAGATTCTAGAGCAAGGCACGAGAGCAGGTTAAGTCATTGCGCATATAAACGCGACATCCAGGTTTGGATTGAAAATGAGGATAGAGAAAGTAGGAGGGAAAATGGGGCTACTGTCAGTTCCCTCAAACACCTGCGTTTTAGTGAGGAAAAGAAGATGGTATATATATATATATATATATATATATATATATATATATATATATATATATATATATATATATATATATATATATATATATATATATATATATATATATATATATATATATATATATATATATATATATATATACGGAGGAGGTAGTAGACACCTGCCGAAACGATAATTACTCCCAGTGAGGTCTAAAGCACCATTCAGGGGATGCTGTTAACTTATCATTAAACCCAGCTGTGACCTCACTGAACGTTTCCCTTTGTGTCTCACAACACAAGGGAGCAGTTACAGCCTGCCCTCTAAAGACAACTCTCTCCCTCCACACAAAACTACAAACACCTGATAACACACACACCCTTCACTCAAAAATTTTAAAATCATCATGGCGACTCTTACACCAGCCTCGGAGTCCCCTCTATTGAGGGGACCATAAATGTCCCCAGGTCGGAATGCCTTTCTGTCGACGACCCTAAGTGTCTTGACACCCCCCTCAACTTTTTCTTCATTAACTTCTGCAACATTCGTGGTCTAAGATCTAATTTTCAATCTGTAGAACACCACCTCTCCTCTTCTAAACCTCACCTTCTTTTCCTCACTGAAACTCAGGTGTCTGAGGCAACTGACAGTAGCACCTTTTCTGTTCCCTCCTACTTTCTATATCTTCATTTTCGATCCAAATCTGGATGATGCGTTTATGTGCGCAATGACTTAACCTGCCCTCGTGCCCACGCTCTTGAATCTTTGGAGTTTTCCACCATCTGGCTACGACTACAGAGTCACGCTCATACTAAATTTACCTGTGCTGTTACCTCTCACCTAACTCCTCTGACTATTAAAAATTCTTTGACTACTTAACTTCCAAAGTGGAGCACATTCTGACTTTCTTCCCTTTTGCAGATATTTACATTCTTAGAGACTTCAATGTTCACCACCAGCTTTGGCTTTCCTCTCCCTTCACTGACCATCCTGGTGAACTAGCCTACAACTTTGCTATCCTCCATGACCTAAAGCATTTGGTGCAACACTCTACTCGTATTCCTAACCGTCTTGGAGATACGCCCAACATTCTTGACCTTTTCCTGACCTCTAATCCTTCTGCTTATGCTGTCATCCTTTCTTCTCCGTTGGCCTCCTCCGAACATAATCTCATATCTTTATCTTGTCCTATCACTCTAATCCCTCCTCAGGATCCCCCTAAACGAAGGTGCCTCTGGCGTTTTGCCTCTGCTAGTTCGGGAGACCTGAGGAGGTATTTTGTTGATTTTTCTTGGAATGACTACTGCTTCCGTGTCAGAGACCCGTCTTTGTTTGCTGAGCGCCTAACAGAGGTGTCTGGCAGTGTCTGGCATGGAGGCATACATTCCTTACTCTTTTTCTCGTCCTAAACCTTCTAAACCTTGGTTTAACACAGCTTGTTCTCGTGCTATACATGATAGAGAGGTGGCCCACAAAAAGTACTTAAGCCTTCCATCACCAGAATCTCATGCACTTTATATTTCTGCCCGGAACCATGCCAAGTCTGTTTTCCAACTAGTCAAAAACTCCTTCATTAACTCCTTTCATGTCAAAACCTTTCAAGATCTACCTCCCCTCGTGATTTCTGGCATCTAGCCAAAAATATTTCCAATAACTTTGCTTCTTCTTTCCCTCCTCTATTTTAACCAGATGGCACCACTGCTATCACATCTATTTCTAAAGCTGAACTCTTTGCTCAAACCTTTGCTAAAAACGCTACCTTGGACGATTCTGGGCTTGTTCCTCCCTCTCCTCCACCCTCTGACTACTTCATGCCACCTATTACAATTCTTCGCAATGATGTTTTCCATGCCCTCGCTGGCCTAAACCCTCGGAAGGCTTATGGACCTGATGGGGTCCCTCCCATTGTTCTCCGAAACTGTGCCTCTGTGCTTGCACCTTGCCTAGTCAAACTTTTTCAGCTCTGTCTGTCAACATCTACCTTTCCTTCTTGCTGGAAGTTTGCCTACATTTAACCTGTTCCTAAAAAGGGTGACCGTTCTAATCCCTCAAACTACCGTCCTATTGCTTTCATTTCCTGCTTATCTAAAGTTTTTTAATCTATCCTCAACAGGAAGATTCTTAAACATCTATCACTTCACAACCTTCTATCTGATCGCCAGTATGGGTTCCGTCAAGGCCGCTCTACTGGTGATCTTCTGGCTTTCCTTACTGAGTGTTGGTCATCCTCTTTTAGAGATTTTGGTGAAACTTTTGCTGTTGCCTTGGACATATCAAAAGCTTTTGATAGAGTCTGGCACAAAGCTTTGATTTCCAAACTACCCTCCTACGGTTTCTATCCTTCGCTCTGTAACTTCATCTCAAGTTTCCTTTCTGACCGTTCTATTGCTGCTGTGGTAGACGGTCACTGTTCTTCTCCTAAATCTCTTATTAGTGGTGTTCCTCAGGGTTCTGTCCTGTCACCCACTCTCTTCTTATTATTCATTAATGATCTTCTAAACCAAACTTCTTGTCCTATCCACTCCTACGCTGATGATACCACCCTGCACTTTTCCACGTCTTTTCATAGACGTCCAACCCTTCAGGAGGTAAACATATCACGCAGGGAAGCCACAGAACGCCTGACTTCTGATCTTTCTAGAATTTCTAATTGGGGCAGAGCAAAGTTGGTATTGTTCAATGCCTTAAAAACTCAATTCCTCCATCTATCAGCTCGACACAACCTTCCAGACAACTATCCTTTCTTCTTCAATGACACTCAACTGTCCCCCTCTTCTGCACTGAATATCCTCGGTCTGTACTTTACTTATAATCTGAACTGGAAACTTCACATCTCATCTCTAGCTAAAACAGCTTCTATGAAGTTAGGTGTTCTGAGACGTCTCCGCCAGTTTTTCTCACCCCCCCAGCTGCTAACTCTGTACAAGGGCCTTATCCGTCCATGTATGGAGCATGCTTCACATGTCTGGGGGGGTTCTACTCATACTGCTCTTCTAGACAGGGTGGAATGAAAAGCTTTTCGTCTCATCAACTCCTCTCCTCTAACTGACTGTCTTCAGCCTCTCTCTCACCGCCGCAATGTTGCATATCTAGCTGTCTTCTACTGCTATTTTCATGCTAACTGCTCTTCTGATCTTGCTAACTGCATGCCTCCCCTCCTTCCGCGGCCTCGCTGCACAAGACTTTCTTCTTTCTCTCACCCTTATTCTGTCCACCTCTCTAACGCAAGAGTTCACCAGTATTCTCAATCTTTCATCCTTTTCTCTGGTAAACTCTGGAACTCCCTGCCTGCTTCTGTATTTCCATCTTCCTATGACTTGAATTCCTTCAAGAGGGAGGTTTCAAGACATTTACCCATCAATTTTTGACCACTCCTTTGACCCTTTTATGGGACTGGCATTTCAGTGGGCATTTTTTTTATTAGATTTTTGTTGTCCTTGGCCAGTGTCCTTCCTACATAAAAAAAGAAAATATACATATATATATATATATATATATATATATATATATATATATATATATATATATATATATATATATATATATATATATATATATATATATATATATATATATATATATATATATATATATATATATATATATATATATATATATATATATATATATATATATATATATATATATATATATATATATATATATATATATATATATATATATATATATATATATATATATATATATATATATATATATATATATATATATATATATATATATATATATATATATATATATATATATATATATATATATTATTAAACCATTTTTTTTTTTTCTTAATGAAATACCAATGATATAAATGGTTCCAGAGGCTTTTACTTATACTAACATTCTTTCATTTATATTTTACTGGATGTGTGTGCGTGTGCGTGTCTGTGTGCAGGTATGTAATTAATTTCGGTACTGAATAAAATTTTCCAAAGTGTTTTTTTTTTTTTCCCGCTTATTTTCGTTGCGACTCGATAAAAAAAAATATCCCATGTTATAATTTAGTCTGAAAGAGAGAGAGAGAGAGAGAGAGAGAGAGAGAGAGAGAGAGAGAGAGAGAGAGAGAGAGAGAGAGAGAGAGAGAGAGAGAGAGAGAGAGAGAGAGAGAGAGAGAGAGGAAAATAATTAACATACGCTATTTTGTGACTGGCCCCTTTCGTTTCTTTAGTCACAACTTCTTGCCTTGATGGAATTGCCTGAGATATCAAATTTTCATGTAATTTTTTCTCTTCGTTTCCTTTTTTTTTTTTTTTCTTCTTTTAACCCGGAACACATTTTCACAGGATTTTTGAGTGCTCATCAGACTCCTGTTGTTATTTCCGCAGGAACTTTACCTGTCTTCGGTAATTTTGCCTAATGAGGGTAATTATGTCCTCCTCCACAGCCTTTATCTCGAGTTGGTAGAGGTGGTGGAAGGGGCGGTGTAGAGGAAAAGGTGAAGAAAAATACCGGAGAAAGGAATGTGGGAATGGTGTGGCAAGGGAGCGTTACGGAGTGGTATGAAGAGAGAAGAAGAGGAGGGAGAGGGGAGGGAAATTATTGAAATGAGGGGAAGTGATATGAGAATGGAAATATTGGGAATGATTGGGGAAAGGGAGGTTTAGTGAACAAGAAGGAAAACAAACGATATAGGTACAGCAGAAAAGAAAAAGCAATTGAGGAAAATAAATAGAATGGAGAGGAAAGGAAAACCAGTTCGAAATAAGAAGGTTTAGAAACGCAGTAGAGAAAAAAAAAAGTGTAGGAAAAAAAATAAGGATAGACATGAGGAGAAAAAAAAAAAAACAGACATGGTTGGTAACAGAATGGACAGATGCTGAGCAGAGGTATGTGGAAAAAAGAATGGAGAGGAGAGTCGATTAAAGAGGTGAGTAAAGAATTTAAATTAAAGGTAAGTTGTGGTTATTGAAAAAATAGGGAGTCAGGGAAGGAAAAAAGGGGGCAGGGACAAAAAAAAAAAACAGTGAAAAAAACTAATCGGGAAGGAGAAAGAGACAGAGAGAGAGAGAGAGAGAGAGAGAGAGAGAGAGAGAGAGAGAGAGAGAGAGAGAGAGAGAGAGAGAGAGAGAGAGAGAGAGAGAGAGAGAGAGAGAGAGAGAGAGAGATAATGGAAGGAAAAGGAGATAAAAGTAAATAGGGATAAGGGAAGGGAAGCAAAAATTGAGGAAAATTAAGTAAGAATAGGAAACATAATTAATGCTGAATGTAAAGAAAAAAACAATAAAGAAAAAAAAAACGACACACACACACACACACACACACACACACACACACACACACACACACACACTTTTATTTTTATTATCTTTATTTGTGATCATTGCAATTCACAATATTATTGTGGTTATTATTAAGAACTGTTGTTATTATTGCTACGAATGCCATTAATAATATCATTATTATTAATAATATCTAGTATAATTATTGAACCTTGAAAACATATTGTAATCTTTCAGTGCTACGCCGTCACGAGTCCATAAAAAGCAAATGCTCATTGGACGAGTGGCTATTAATATATTTCTATAATAACCTTGTATCGGACTACATAAGGCCAATAAGAATATCAATTTCAGTATCAATCTCTCTCTCTCTCTCTCTCTCTCTCTCTCTCTCTCTCTCTCTCTCTCTCTCTCTCTCTCTCTCTCTCTCTCTCTCTCTCTCTCTCTCTCTCTCTCTCTCTCTCTCTCTCTCTCTCCCATGTGCTCACCTGAATCCAAATCCGAATGCTGCCATTATTGAAATACCTTTCTTGCTTATCTGAAAGGGAGTGCGGCCGCGATCATCAGTGTGGTAGGAGGCGATGTTAATTGAGACAAACTTTTCGTAGTTTATTAGAGCAAATTTTCCATTCAAAACTTTCGTTAAGGCTTCATTAATGTCCATTACCTGAAAAAAAATAAAAAAAATATTGTGCCTTTATGTATGTACACAAAAGTATATATATTTAATTTTCAGAACTCCTGCTCCGCACTTATTTTTTATCCCTTTCCCCGTATACTCTCTCTCTCTCTCTCTCTCTCTCTCTCTCTCTCTCTCTCTCTCTCTCTCTCTCTCTCTCTCTCTCTCTCTCTCTCTCTCTCTCTCTCTCTCTTTCTCTCTCTCACCTTCATTTCCTTATAAATGTGCATAACAACTGGATCTGGGTGTTTAGAAAAGTACTCATAGGCAAATCCATTTAGCAGCCACGGCTCTGTAGCCCATTTCCAGCCTTTAGCTGTGACTAACTCAGTGAACGTGTCGGGTAGCTCGGCCTTGCCCTGAATGCTTAGATGAGAGATGAGGGACGATTTGTATGCAGAAGTAATTATCAGACAGAACATCAGCCACCATCCAACGATCACCTGAATATAATAATAAATATCGTAATGATGATGAAGATGATGACGATGACACTAATAATAATAATGACAACAATAATAATAATAATAATATTAATAATAATAATAATGATAATAATAATAATAATAATAATAATAATAATAATAATAATAATAATAATAATAATAGTTCTATTAGTAATAAAAACAATAATCAGTACTATATCATTGTTGTTATATTATGACAATGCCATTAGTAATAGTTTTATGAATAATAATAATAATAATAATAATAATAATAATAATAATAATAATAATAATAATAATAATAATAATAATAATAATAATAGTAACAATAATAATAATAATGATAATAATAATAATGATAACAATAATAATACCAATATTAATTTTAACATCAACATTATCATTATCAGAATATTAACAGTAATACATTTTAAATACCTTTCCTGAGATATGTTGAGTATACTCAACCATTGACTGTTCAAGTAGTGTCCCCCAGCTATAAAGAGAACTTGCACTGAAATCGAATGTTTGGTCTCCTTTCTTCCATGGCAAACTGTATTCCAAAATCCAAAGAACTAACGTCCATAAGACGATGACCATAAGCACACCTGCCCAGACATTTCCTGTAGGGTACACAAACTATACTACACACACACACACAAAAAAAAAAAAAAAAAAAACACCGTGTAATCTAGTGGTTAGCACTCTCGGCTCACAACCGAGAAGGCTTGGGTTCGAGTCCCTGGAACGGCGAGGCAAATGGGCGAGCCCCTTCATGTGTAACCCCTGTTCACCGAGCAGCAAGTAGGTACGGGATGTAGTCCGATGGCTTGTGACATCGTGGTCTCGGTGTGTGGTGTGTGAGTGGTTTCAGTCTTACCCAAAGGTCTGTCAGTATCAGGTGGTTGGGTGACCAGCAGACGACCGTATGTGAATCGAATATTTATTTTTGACAATTCCATTTTCAACAGCTATTGTGTGCTCGTCATTTTCAGTGCAGTCAATGATGACACCGAAAATGATCAGAAGGTTTCCCCTATTCCTAGCTATGGTTGAAATTGGAAGCGCAACGTTATCACCAATTTTATCATGTTTTAAGTCCTCGCGTTTTACCCTACGTTCCGCCTGTGAGACCTATGCATCTTTAGCTCTTTTGCTTTGCTCATTCACATTGTACTCACAAAATATAAAGGCGACGACGAGCTTGGCCATCCATCATTTTCCTTCTCTATCCTTGCCACAGAAATGAGGGCTACAGTGATGAAAGTTGAAAGACTCTAGAGAACTGCAATTAGGTCATCCTCTGTTTGAAGCTTTTTAATAACCTCAGTCGGTAGATTAAACGATATGAGCAATGTATGGGATGCGTTTTCTTCCTGCATAACAAGCATATATATATATATATATATATATATATATATATATATATATATATATATATATATATATATATATATATATATATATATATATATATATATATATATATATATATATATATATATATATATATATATATATATATATATATATATATATATATATATATATATATATATATATATATATATATATATATATATATATATATATATATATATATATATATATATATATATATATATATACATATATATATTAAGGGTGTATATGGGCAGGAGATTTTCTCTAATACATATCTCATTGAATGTGATAGCTAGTTGAGCATTTATTATTTTCCTTATATTTTATATTTTATATTTTCCTTATATCTTATGATTGTCTTATATTCTTTTTTAATTGGCTGTATGACTTCGCCGAAGCTAGTCATTTTCGCTAGATCGCGATTTCGGGTCCTTGACCCTTCTTCAGTAGCGAAGGTCTATCCGTATTGAGGGTGTCGGAGAGAATGGCTCAAGTACAAGTACAAGTACAAGAGGGGGAAAGACAGTGGGGATGAAATTAGAGGGGGAAGTAGGGTTGAGAGTTGGAGGGAACAGTTTTGGTGAAAGTGAAATATAGTTAGAGAGTAATAGGTGGCGGGCTATACGCCTTGCTTTTCCTGTTGTTTATTTACCTTTTACCGTTGAGTTGACCTAAATTTTGTTTTGGCAATGGGCAGTGCATATATGTGTGTGTGTGTTATAACATGTTATTGTTGTCATCTAGATTTTATGGCTTACCTTACGACTGAGAAGTTTAAGAGTAAAGTGGAGTTGGTACATCTTGCTCTAATGTTTTTGCTGTTTTCCTGAACCATGTGTGCTCCAAAATGTTGTTTTGGTTTTCTGTTATTGTGTGTATGTATTCAGTGTCGTGTAAAATGTTTTGTAGTGTGAATTTTGTTTTTTGAGCTCTTTCGTGTAATAGAATGTTTATTGGTTTCATGTTGCTTAGTTGGTGTAGCTCTGATGTGGTTTTTGTGTATGGATACTGTTCATTGTAAACAAACCTTAAGGCGTGGTTCTGTACTCTTTAAAGTTTTCTTATAGCATGTTTAGATAATGTTGCTAGTGGATATTCTGGGTAGAGAAGTAGTGGAATTACGCAAGATTTTATGAGGTGTAACTTGATGTTCGTGGTGAGTTGGCTGAATCTTTTTATAGTATATAGAGCGTGCTTAGCTTTTACTACGTTATTTGTGATTTGGTTGTTGTACCCTTTGCTGTTGATTGACAGGCCAGGAATGTTTGCCTTTCTTGTGTATGGTATTCTTTGATGGTTATTGGTTTCGTTTTCGTTATTGAGACTGGAAGTATTGCGAATTTATTCATATTTGTTTTTATTTTCCACTGATGTTCTTATTGGTTTATTTTTGTGATTTCTCTCTCCACTTTTCGTGCTAAGAAATTTCTACTATTCCCTTGTTGTGTTATTATTTGGGTGATGTCATCAGCGTAAGTTACGTATGTGCAATGTGGGCTTGGTGGTGGAATATCTGAGGTGTATATAGTGAATAAGGTTGGTGAAATGTTGCTGCCTTGAGGTACTACGCTTAGCAGTGGTATGGGTGGACCCGTGTGTGTTTTTATTGCTATACTTGCTGTTCTGTTATTCAAAAAGCTACTCAAGAGCTTTACATAAGTGTCTGGTAAATTTGATAAGGATAGTTTATATTTTAAGCCTTGGTGCCAGACCTTATCGAATGCTTTTGATATATCCCGGGTGACAATTGTGGCTATTTTGTTTGTTGTTAGTGTATGACTTAGTTTTTCTGTGAGGATTGCTATGGCAGTATGTGTTGATCGGTGTTGTCTAAAACCGTGTTGAGATGTTGGAAAGAGGCTGTTCGTTTCTAGGTAATTTCTTAGTCTGTGGTTGATTATTTTTTCGAACATTTTTCCTTGCACTTCAAGTAGAGAGATAGGTCTGTGGTTATGTGGGTTTGTTTTCTGTTTGTTGGCCTTTGGGATTAGTTTGAGTTTAGCATGTTTGTATTCGTCTGGGAAGTAGCCCATGGAAACTGATATGTTGAGTAGTTTTGTAAGAATTAATATAGAGTCTGGTGATAGGTGTTGTAGAATTATTTTATTGATCTTCGACACCCCTGGGGTGTTATTCTTAAGGCTTTTAATTATACGTTGTATTGTGTCTGGGGTTATTTTATGTAACAGTGGGTGGTTGTCATCAAGTCTGTTTGGGTCTCCATTTGGGTATGGCGTAAATTTATCTTCATTATTAATCATGTATTGGGTGACCATGTTGTCTGTGTGTTGATCGAATTCTGCGTTTTCCTGTTGTGATATTTGAAAGTTATTGCTCCATATCTCTCTAAAAATTTCTTCTTGTTTTCTTACGTCATGGATGTTTTCGTTGTTGTGTATTATGTAATTTTCCGAGGTCTTACTGTTGCCTTGTAATTTTTTTTATCTGTGACCAGAATTTCTTAGAGTCTTTATGTGCATTAATAAGCTTAGTTATTTTACTTCCCCACTGTTTATTTTGTATGTTATTGCACTCTTTCATTATTGCATGTCTTATTCTTTTTAAGGTTGCGTATTTTAAAGGAGTCCAACCTGTATAATTGCTTTCGTCTGTGATGTTTTTTGCGTAGACTTTAAGATATTTTATGGTGTTATTTGTTAGTGGCTTTTGTTGTGTTCTTGTTCTTTTTAAGGGGATGTTGTTCTTCATTGAGTTTGTTACAGCAATTGTCCATTGTTGTAAAGATATATTTAGCTGTTGTGTGCTCATATAAGCGTTTGTGTTTATGTTTTTATGTGTTTCTTTAATGTCTTCGGTGAATGTTTCCCAGTTTGCTAGGTTGTAGTTTGGTATTGGGTCAATGGATGTTGTTATTGCTTTTGTAGTTGTTTTGATTATTACTGGAATGTGGTCAGAAGATGTGGTAGGACCGGGTTTTATATCCATGTTATGGTATGTTTTATGATTTGTAAGTATGATGTTGGGTGTAGATGTATGACTGCTGCCGAAAAATGTATGGAAGTTAGGGCCTTTGTAACAGAGATTCCCTTCGTCAATAAGTTTTTTTTATTGCTTTCCCAACATTGTTGCTGTCATTGTTGTTTAGAATCGTATGTCTGGCGTTTAGATCTCCGATGATGTAAGTTGGTGTGTTTTGTGTTATTAGTCTGTGAAAGTCTGTGATAGGGAGATAAGGTCTTCGTGGTGGTAAGTAAGTTGTTGCAATATTTATTGGTCCAGTGGTAGTGGATATGGTAACTTGTAAAAAATCTGTGTCAAAGTCATCTGTGATTTTATATTCAATACTGTTTTTAACTAGTTTTGCAGATCCATCATGAAGGGTGTTGTCACTGTTGATTTTGTAAGTGTTATATCCGTATATTTTTATGGTTTCTGTGTCCTTGACCCCGGTGCTATTCAGAATTATTACGTCAGGGTTATTCTGTAAATATGTGTTAGTTAAGAAGAATTTGTTTGTTTTCCATGTATGTACGTTATGTTGTATTATGGTGATCGTGTCCATGTTTGTGTATGTGTCTGTATGTGAGAAGTTTGTGTTTGTTCCAGTGATTTGTGTGTAACGGTGTTTGATTCTGGGTACTTGCTTTAATTAATGGAGTGTCTGTGTCTGCTGTGTTTGTGTTTGGGGGCTTTGGTGGGTGGCGGGGTGAGTTCTTGGTGTAAGCCGTTACGGATTTTACCGAACTGCGAGTCGTCAGTAGTACACCAGCAGTTTGTTAGCTCCATATCGTTATTTATCATGTACAGTAGTATTTCTTGGTCAGTATATGTCGGGTTCGTGTACCTGTATTTATATAATCCAGAATCAATTCCCCGTTTTAAGTCAACTAGATTAAAGGTTTTTTCTTTGGGCCAGCCTTTGCTTTTCTTGGTGATGATCTGAAGTCCTGTGGCTTGACCAGAGATTTTTTCCAGTGGGGGCATGCTTGGGTCATGTGAAGTGTTGTTTTCTTGTTGTGTATGCATTGTTTCGTGTCTGTCTGTTTTGCAGGAGTTAAGGGAGTGTGGTGTTTGTTGTGTGCTAGCCATGACTGTGTGTTGTGTGTCTTGTTGATAGTGTTGGTGTTGTTGTTCTTGTTGCTGTTGCTGTTGTTGTTGCTGTTGCTGTTGCTGCTATTGTTGCTGTTGCTGCTGCTGTTGTTACTGTTGGTTTTGAAAACTGAGGATAAGGCTGGAAGGTGGATTATTCGGGAGGTCGATTTTTGGGAGTTTGTTGAGTTCTAGGGCTCTGTTGAACTCATCATTATAAAAGCCTGGGTTAGCTGTATTGATCAGATGTGCATGAAGCATGCATGACATTATTTTTGTTGCTGTTTCCGGATTGATTATGCTACTGATGGGTGAGGGGCTTGTGTTGGTGACTGATTGTGCATATGTTGCATTGTTAGTAGTTTTTTGTTTATTTCTTTTTGCATCTACAGCTTTTTTCCTTTTAGGGCATTTATTTGCTAGTGTTCGATGTTTGTCAGAACAGTTGATGCATTATTTTATTTGTGCTTTTGCAGTCTCTCCATGTGCGTCCTTCATCTGCACATTCTGAGCATATTTTATATTCTTTTGCTTTTAGGCATTGACTGGTTGGGTGATCATCGATATTATAACACCGCATGCAAGTCATAATAGGGATGAATTCGTCTTGCTTTATATTATAAGCTGGAATTCTGAGATGGAAGGCCAGGATTCCTTTCTCTGTAGCTTTTTTGGCAATGGCTGTTTCTGAGAAGGTTATTTTCATTATCCTTGTTCTCGGGATTTTGAAGATGCTGTCAATAGTTGGAATCCATAGGTTGTTTGCCGTGATTTCTCCTATGATCTCATTTTCTTGATGGTTGTGTATTACTTCATCAACATTGAAAAGCAAAACCGTCCTTTTTGCTCTTAGCTCAGGAGGGATTATAGGTGTGTAATCCTCAGCAGCTAATTTTTCGATGATCTTCTTTGCGAATATGTTGTCTATTTCTTCGTCGTCTTTTGTTATGACTACGAAACCATCTGGCGTTATGACGATCTTAGTGGCGTATATCAGTTCTTCAGAGAGGATCTTCAATAGTTTCAGCTTGTTTCCGGCACCAGGTTTAGGGTGCTTGATCTTCACTCGTGGCATCTTGGCATATCGTGGTTGGATCAAGAAAAAAGGTAGAAAAGGAAAGAGAGAGAAGAGAACCTACAGGGGGTCATGGCCCGACACACGACACAGCTGTGATAGAATAAGGAAGGAGCCTGCCTAAGCAAGGCAGTTTAGTGTCCCAGCTACTAGTAGCCGTCGTAGACACCCTGCCTCGATCCTACCCTGTCCAAGTTTTGCCCTACCCTACTAATGTGCATAAGGCAGCCCTTCTAAGGGCCCCCCTCGTGCAAGCCTCGGGGTTCACCTTCACACACCAGGGGACTCTATGGGCGAAAAAAGAGAAATATAGTAGGAGAAGAAGGTGCCTGGGCGGAACTCAACAGAGGAGTTCCCGGTACACAGGACTTGGGAGATTCCCAAGGTGGGAGTCTCCCTGAAGTGCTAACTGGCACGATCGTCAGCCTCACAAAGGTGCTTGTAGGAGTCTCAGTGCAAGCTGGCCAGTCCCGAGAACATAGCCGCGAAAGTGTCGGTGTTCCGGGCCTGATTGGTGCTTCAGGTGTCTCTAAGACACCAAAACAGTCACGACGCCTTGGCCACTAAGGTGCCAAGACGAAGGGAAAGCTTGGGGTCTGCTTGGAGAGACTTGTTGCGGCGAGGCAGAGCAGCTCAGCGGCGAGCGAATCGGCGAGCTGATGCCTACGCAGTCTGGGTGTCTCCAGGCTGCTCTCTAGAGAGCGGTGGGCGGGCTGGTTGTCCTGGTGTCTGGTGTCAGGTGTCTGGTGTGAGTGTCAGTGTGCCTAAGCTGGTAAGTATGGCTCAAGCTGGTTGCGGGGGTGTATTTATACCGGTAGGCTTGTCACCCCGCTGCGCGTCCTGGTCTCTGATTGGCTGACGGCTGTCGCGGGCTGTGCTGGGCTGCTATCCAAGCTGGGTCTTCGCGTGCTTGGCAATGCTTGTAGGTCTTCGGATTGTTGATTTAATGTAGGGTTTGTCTCTTTTATATATAGTGCTTCTAAGATGGGGAGACGCCTGGTGTCTGGGCATGTAGTTAGGATCTCCGTTTTATCTACTAGCATTCCTCTTGTGATGTTTATGTTATGCTTCTTCTTCAGATGTTTCTTGGGTGCTCCTGCTGCGAGATGGAAAGTTAGTCGTTGGGAGTCGTTGGGTCTTGTTGCCGTCATGCCAACATAGGTGGAGGGAAGGACTTCACAGTTTCCTTGGTTACACGTAAACTTATATATGACATGTGACTTTTGAAGGCTCTCTTTCTCTTTTGAGGGGTTATTTTTTCAGAAGAAGATGGCTGGTTTTCTTGGTGTTGTAATAAATTATCAGTTTAACTTGTCTGTCAGGGTCGGAAGGCTTGATGTTCCTCTTCACAATCTGCGTGATGGCCCTCTCATCTTCTTCGTAGGCGGTAGAGAAAGTTGCTTTATAGAAGATGTTGATGTTCCCTTTCTTATCCTCTTGTTGCTTCTTGTTATGCCAGCTGTCGACAATTTTCTTTACTAGGCGGTTGATGTCCTTTTCACTGAAATTGTTGTTTATGAGGACTTGAGTTGAGCGCTGTATTTCTTGGTGGACTTGTTTCCACGTGCTGCAGTGTGTAAGCGCTCTTCTGATGTAGGCTGAGAGTCCAGGATTCGTTGGATTTGTGCAGACGCTGGTGGTAAACCTTCCTTCTTCTTGTTGCACTAGGACGTCGAGAAAGGGCATGGCTCCATCTTTGCTGTTTTCCATAGTAAATGTTAGCCCAGATGTTTCTTGGAGGTGAAGTCTAAGATGCTCTGCTTCGGCTGCGTCCTTTGTCTTGATGAAAATGTCGTCAATATACCGGCAATATATATCCGGCTTTTTTACTATCTTGAAAACTTCCTCCTCGATGCAACCCATGAAGAAGTTTGCCAAGAGTACACCGAGAGGAGAACCCATTGCCACGCCGTCTACCTGGCAGTACTTGTTACCGCGGGGGCAGGTAAAAGGTGCTTCTTTAGTGCAACACTCCAGCAGTTCTCGGAGTACAGCTTCTGGGATCGCAAGCTTAGGTGTTGCTTCATTGTGATAAACACGTTCCATGATGTAGTTCATGGTGCGATCCACTGGAACATTCGTGAACAAGGATTCGACATCTTCCTTCTGCGTCGCTGTTGTTGAGGATATCGATGAAATCTGAGGCTGACTGCAGACAACAGGAGGTAGGAATGTACGGTGTGAGGAGGGCGCACAGTCTTTTAGCGATGTAGTAGGTAGGAGTGGGAATTTGGGATATTATGGGTCTTAATTTGTTGCCTGGCTTGTGGGTCTTGACATTGCCATAGCAGTATCCCATCTCATATTCGCCTGTGAGTCTTTCGAACTTAGCATCGCAGGTGGAGTTATTCTTTGCTATTATCTTGTTCAGTCTTTTCTTGAGGGCTGCTGTAGGGTTTCTTGAAATCTTCCTGAACTTGGTAGTGTCGCTGAGGATGCTGTCAATCTTGCTTAAGTATTCTTTGCTGTCGATGAGGACACATGCAGCAGCCTTATCCGCTCTTCTGATGGTGATGGCAGGATCAGACTGAAGTTCTTTGGCAGCATCGATGTGTCTTTTCTCAAGAATGCTGCTGTTGTAATGGCCTCTTGATTTTGTAGATTCCACGAATATATATATATATATATATATATATATATATATATATATATATATATATATATATATATATATATATATATATATATATATATATATATATATATATATATATATATATATATATATATATATATATATATATATATATATATATATATATATATATATATATATATATATATATATATATATTTTTATTTATTTATTTTTTTTTTATGTAGAAAGGAAACTGGCCAAGGGCAACAAAAATCTAATAAAAAAAAATGACCAATGAGATGCCAGTCCCATAAAAGGGTCAAAGCGTGCTCAAAAATTGGTGAATAAGTGTCTTGAAACCTCCCTCTTGAAGGAATTCAAGTCATAGGAAGGTGGAAATACAGAAGCAGGCAAGGAGTTCCAGAGTTTACCAGAGAAAGGGATGAATGATTGAGAATACTGGTTAACTCTTGCATTAGAGAGGTGGACAGAATAGGGGTGAGAGAAAGAAGAAAGTCTTGTGCAGCGAGGCCGCGGAAGGAGGGGAGGCATGCAGTTAGCAAGATCAAAAGAACAGTTAGCATGAAGGGGAAGCATGAGGGGGACAGTTGAGTGTCATTGAAGAAGAGGGGATAGTCGTCTGGAAGGTTGTGTCGAGTTGATAGATGGAGGAATTGAGTTTTTGAGGCATTGAACAATACCAAGTTTGCTCTGCCCCAATCAGAAATTTTAGAAAGATCAGAAGTCAGGCGTTCTGTGGCTTCCCTGCGTGATATGTTTACCTCCTGAAGGGTTGGACGTCTATGAAAAGACGTAGAAAAGTGCAGGGTTGTATCATCAGCGTAGGAGTGGATAGGACAAGAAGTTTGGTTTAGAAGGTCTTTAATGAATAATAAGAAGAGAGTGGGTGACAGGACAGAACCCTGAGGAACACCACTGTTAATAGATTTAAGAGAAGAACAGTGACCGTCTACCACAGCAGCAATAGAACGGTCAGAAAGGAAACTTGAGATGAAGTTACAGAGAGAAGGATAAAAACCGTAAGAGGGTAGTTTGGAAAACAAAGCTTTGTGCCAGACTATATCAAAGGCTTTTGATATGTCCAAGGCAACAGCAAAAGTTTCACCAAAATCTCTAAAAGAGGATGAGCAAGACTCAGTAAGGAAAGCCAGAAGATCACCAGTAGAGCGGCCTTGACGGAACCCATACTGGCGATCAGATAGAAGGTTGTGAAGTGATAGATGTTTAAGAATCTTCCTGTTGAGGATAGATTCAAAAACTTTAGATAAGCAGGAAATTAATGCAATAGGACGGTAGTTTGAGTGATTAGACCGGTCACCCTTTTTAGGAACAGGTTGAATGTAGGCAAACTTCCAGCAAGAAGGAAAGATAGACGTTGACAGACAGAGCTGAAAGAGTTTGACTAGGCAAGGTGCAAGAACGGAGGCACAGTTTCTGAGAACAATAGGAGGGACCATATCAGGTCCATAAGCCTTCCGAGGGTTTAGGCCAGCGAGGGCATGGAAAACATCATTGCGAAGAATTGTAATAGGTGGCATGAAGTAGTCAGAGGGTGAAGGAGAGGGAGGAACAAGCCCAGAATCGTCCAAAGTAGAGGTTTTAGCAAAGGTTTGAGCAAAGAGTTCAGCTTTAGAAATAGATGTGATAGCAGTGGTGCCATCTGGTTGAAATAGAGGAGGGAAAGAAGAAGCAAAGTTATTGGAGATATTTTTGGCTAGATGCCAGAAATCACAAGAGGAGTTAGATCTTGAAAGGTTTTGAC